>NC_056732.1:1605430622-1605608122 GCF_019279795.1 Protopterus annectens
TTTTCCCCTAACAGATTTGTTTGTTTCTCAATTGAATTGTACAGGTCATAGGTCACATTAAAGGTGGGAAAAGTTTTGAAATGATTTATTGTGGTCTCGATTTTTTATATCACAAAAACCTGGCATTTTAACAGGGGTGTGTAAACTTTTTATATCTACTGTATTCCCCGTTCCAAAGGAGGGATGGGCTTCCTTGAAATTGATTACATATATAGATTTGCAATTGTGGGACTGCACACATATCTGCTGACCTCACAGGACCCAAACGTAGTGAATGTTTTGAAACATGAGAAAAATAAATCTAAGGTGACTTCTCTGCTTAGTCTAGCAGAAGCATATCGGCATCAAGTAGGAATGGAAGTCAAACCAGAAGTAGATAGAAAACCGGCAGCAACCAAATTTGCCAGGAAACAAAAGAAAGAGTATAAGGTGAAGATGAGAAGGCATGAAATTTGGAAAATGCAGAAGTATAGTATAGAAAACATCTGTAAGAACCTCATGTTTATCAGGATCGAATGCAGGAATGGTTAGGGAGAGGTGAATTCAAACCAAGAGATGAAAGGTTAATATTGATGGCCCAAGACAGTGGGCTATGTACATGTTGGTTTATAAAGTCCATTGAACATGTGGGAGAAACAGACAAATGTAGGTTTTGTAAAAGAATTGGAAACAGTTGTACACCTCTTTGCTGGTTGTGACATACAGTAGCAGAAGGACTGTATATTGAAAGGCATAATAATGTGGCAAGACTGTTGCACTGGGGATTGTGCAAACATGGTACTGAAGTGGCTGAAAAACACTGTAAACATGAGCCACAAAGCATCATAGAAAATTATAAAGTCTACATCACATGGGATCACCCATTACCAACAGTTCAAAAGATAGATGCTAGAAAACTGGATATAGTGGTCCATGAAAAGAAGACAAAAGTAGCATTGATCATTGAAATCTCCACACTCAGTGACTACAGTGTCTTGCGTACAGAGACACACAAACTCATAAAATATCAGGATTTGCAGGCAGAAATGAGAGCCATGTGGAAGAAAGATTCTCAGACAGTTCCAATAGTAGTAGGAACAACGGGTCTCATAAAAAAGAATCTACAATCGTATTTATATATGTTATCAATGCATGTAACCCTATACGAATTGCAGAAGGAGTCATTACTGGGAACACTGAAGGTGCTGCAAAGAGCACTTCTGGCTGACATCAAAGACTGAAACAATACTAATTTCGTGAACTTTAATTGTACTTTGACTTAGGAATGGGGTCCATTTCCGTCATGGTATTAGAAACCCAAAAGACTTGGAGAAATTAAAAAAAAAATAGGCTAAGGGGGCAGGAGGGAGGGAAAAAAGACATTTATGGTTAGTGTACACAACTATACTATGTTCTTCATGTTTCACTGTTGCACCCCTAACTATTGGGATGATTCCTAAAGCTGAAAAGGAGGGAGGAAGTAGTCTAAGGAGAAGAGAGGATGCCCTGCAGGACTGCAGAGGCAAAGCTTGCTCTAGACTTGCAAAAGGCTGCCAAGTGGTAGTGTTTGCTGAAGATATGCACTGAGGACCAGGTGGCAGTTTCTAAAATGTCATTGGTGGGGACACCCTTAATGAAGGCAGCAGAGGTTGTTCTTATCCTGCTGGAATGTGACCTGATCCCTACTGGAGGTACTTTGCCATGAGAGCTTTAACAAAAGGAGATGCAATTGGAAATAAATTTAGAAATAGTTTGCTTAGAGGCTGGATTGCCTTCTAAGCCAGGGGCAAAGTTAATGAACAGCTGTTCAGGCATCATCAAGGTTTTAGTCTTGTCCAGATAGAACTGTAGCTGTCTGCACATCCAAGGAATGCAGAATTCTCTCATCTTTGTTTTGAGGGTTGGGAAAGAAGGGAGATGAATGGCCTGATTCAGAGAGGTGTCAGTGACTACCTTGGGCATAAAGGAGGGGTTTGTTCTGAGAGAGAGCCTATCTCTGTGGAAGATAAGATAAGGTCCCACTGCCATGAGGGTTTGCAACTCAGAAACCCTCCTGGCTGAAGTGATAGCCAGAAGCAGTGCTGTTTTCCATTTCAGAAACTTTAGGTCAGCAACAGCTGCTGGCTCAAAAGGGGGGAGGGTCAGCTTCTCTAGCATAAAGTTAAAGTCCCATGGAGGAGTAAGATTCCTTCTGGGGGGGGGGTCTAATGTGAATTACGCCCTTAAGAAATTGGCTTAAGAGACAGTGGGTGAAAGAAGGGGGGGAGATGGCATGTTTACAGAGATGGCAGACACATGGATTTTAATGGATGAATGAGATATCCCCTGATTCAGCAGCCCAGTCAGGTATTCCAGGATGTTGGAAATATGTGCTGATTGGAGATCTAGGTGGTGGTCTTTGCACCAAATAGAGTAAATTTTCCACTTAGATGAGTAGTATTTCCTAGTGCTAGGCCTTCTAGATTTTTTGAGGATGTCTAGCACCTGTTTACTTAGGGTAGTACCTCTGGTGAGTGTTAAGGGATCATCCAAGCTGCAAGGCTGAGGGTCTGCAGGTTGGGATGGACTACCTTTTATTCCATTCTGGGTGAGGAGGTCTACCCTTTGAGGTAGTAACCATGGGATCTGGTTGGGGAGGTTGAGGAGGAGGTGATACCAATGCTGTCTGAGCCAGTTTGGAGTTATCAGAATTGTTCTTGGGCCTTCTTCCATTATTTTGAGAAGGACATGAGGTAGAAGGGGAATAAGGGAGAATGCGTAAATAAAAAGCTGAGTCCATTGGAAGGATAAGGCATCTGTTTTCCAGGTGGTTTTCCTGTCTGTTCTTAGTGCAGAAATTTTGTAGGTGTGCATTTTCCTTGGATTCAAAGAGGTCCACCTGTGGAACTCCCCAAGTTTGTGTTAACGGTTAGAAAAATTTCTGGATGCAGATGCCAGTCATGGGGGTCTTCAAATTTCTACTGAGGTTGTCTGCTAGAGTATTTTGAACTTCTGAGAGGTACTGTGCTATGAGATGTAACCCCATGGAATGTGCTGTTTCCCAGGTTTGCATTGCAAGATGCACAGGGGTAGGAATGTGTCCCTCCCTGTCTATTTAAGTACCACATTACCATGGTATTGTCTGTCTGTATTAGCCCAACAGCTAGTGCCCATATTTCCTTGAAGGCTAGCAGGTCCTTTAGTACTGCCATGAGTGGGTTCATGCACCTAGGCAGTGAGGCATTTCCCTTTGGTACATTTGATTGGAGTCACATGGCTGAAGTGACATTCAGCTGCAGAGAAGTATAGCTGTTGTGAATTCTCAGTGGGTAAAAAAGCACACATTGCCATGTCCACAGCTTTAATAACCAAGTAGATGGGTGGTGGAAGAAGTAATGAGTGTTGTACTCAGTGTACAGTACATGCGTATCTAACTACAACACATAGAAGTATGCTACAGCATGGAGGAAATCCTGCATGCTACTCTAGTCACATTTATGCTCCAGTGTGCATTTTCAGTAGTGTTCCCTAGACATTGTGAAAGGGGTAGTGGTCTACACGCACTGATTATAAAGGCACTGCCTGTTGTGCACTGCATTTCTTGTGCCATTGACATGTCCAGTGGCCAGTCTGCTGCTGATGCCTGCCATACTACCTGCTGTCTCATGTTGCCTTGGGGACCATGTACATTATTTTACCATGTGCATTTGGTTATTGAAGCTGTGGGCATGGCACAGCATTTCTTTTTTGCCCACAGGGAAAAGGCCACTGCTATATTTCTCTGCAGCTGAATGTCACTTCAGCCATGTGTCCCTGACCAAATGTACCTAAGGGAAATGTCTCACTGCCTAGGTGCCTGCACCCTGAAATCCCACTTTCCCTGAATTCTGAGGTTCTGGAAATGAGCCCTCCAGGCTGTGTCTGAGGTATCTGTGGTTAGTGTTTGACCCTGAGGTGAGAATTTGAAGGGGAGGCCCTGAGTCTGGGAGCAAGCCTGCGCCCACCATGCAAACTCTTGTTTGAGGCAAGGGATCAGGGGAATCTGGGTCTCTAGAGACTGTGAGCTCTAGCACCATACATTCTTGAGGTAACACTGGAGCTTCCTCATGTGTAGCCTGGCAAAGGGAAATATGAGGATACATGAAGCCATGTATCCCAGAGATTGTAGAAATTCCCTTGCTGAGATGCAATCCTTCAAGTGTATCCTGTGGAAATAATCCAACAGAAAGGAGACTTTCTCTGGAGGGAGGAATGCCTTTTGGAGGAGGAGTCCAGAAGGGCCCCAGGAAAACAATCTTTTGGGCTGGTGAAGTGTTGGATTTCTGCAGGTTCACTGTGAACCCAAGGGAAGAGAAAAGGTCCTGGGTTAATTTGAGGTTCTTGAGGAGTTGTGCCTGATCTGTGAACTGAAAAAGAGACAATCATCTAGGTATGGCTAGATTTGAATCCCCCTGGTCCTGCAGAAGGCTACTGCTGGTGACAAGCAATTTATGAACACTCTTGGTGTGGTAGATAAGCCAAAGGGCAGTGCAGAAAATTGATAGTAACTGCATCCTGTCCTAAAGCATAGAAATCTTCTGTGGGACTCCTGAATAGGAATGTGCAGGTAAGCATCATTTAGGTCTAGAGAGACCATAAAGACCTGGGGGGATAGCATGGGTAGTAGCTTTTGAAGTGTTAACATTTTGAACTTTGGCACCAGGAGAAATTGATTGAGCTTGGACGGATTCAAAATGGGGCACCAGGAACCTTCCTTTCTGGTGACCAGGAAGAGCCTGGAGTAGAATCCTTTCCTGTGTTGAGCTGCACAGAATGGTTTTGCTGCTCCTTGTGAGCATAGGTTTTGGATTTGAGCCAGGGCCTCTGCTTTTTGATTTTGAGGAACATCTGGATAATCTGAGTATTTTAAATGCTCTTTAAAAGTGAATTTGTAGCCATTTGCAATAATGCTTAGAACCCACCTGTCTGAGGTAAAGTGGGTCCAGGTATCTGAAAAAAGAGACAGCCTTCTGCCTAGCTTTGGATGGGGGGTGGAGGGAGGGTGGCTGAGTCAGTGTTGCTCTCTGGATGTGGCCTGGTTCTAGAACTTCCTTTCTGGGGGACTTCTGAGGTTCATTGCCTGCTTCTTTGCAGCTGTTGCCTCTGTCTACATGGCCTATCCCTTTGGGATTTTCTCTGTCTATCCCAAGGCTGGGAGGGAAAGGACCAGTGTTTGGCAGGGAAATTTCTACTACTAGAGTCTTGAGCTTTAGTCCACTCTGCCGACTACTAGAGTACTAAACCTTGGAGGTTGCACCTGGAGGAAATATTTTACTGTCTGCACTGACTTTGCTTTATCCTTCATCTTCTTAAGTACTTCTTCTGCCTTGGGCCCAAATAGAATATCTTTGTCTAAGGGGGGACCAGCAGGTTAGCCTTAACATGGTCTGGAAGAGTTTTTCTCGGAGCCAAGCATTCCTTCTAATAACAGATCCAGTTGTAGCAGCTCTACAAGATGCTTCCATGACATCATAACTGCAATGGAGGGATTGTTTGGCTACCTGAGCACTGGAATGACAGAGATCAGACAATTCCTTGGGAAGGTTTCTTTATCTTCAAGGGTAGAAACCTTTTGCTTGGGCTGTTTAAGGATAGTCTATTGATACTTAATCATATTGGTTGGGAGGGTGGCCTAATGGTTAAGGTGTTTGCCTTGCATGAACAAGGTGCAGCGTTCGAGTCTCACAAGGGATAATTGGCTAGGCTTAAAATGGTTTGCAAGGGCAGTTAGCTTAGTATGAACCTACGAACCTATGAACTTTACCTTCCCACTGAATACATGGCAATTTTATAAATAGGACGTGCTGGAGGGACAGATTCATCACCCAGAGACTCCCTACACTATGGAACAGAATCCCAGTCCATGTGAGGCAGAGCCCCTCACTGACTCTGTTCAAGAGAAATCTTGACGAGTGGATGGGAGATCGTAGGTTTACCCCGGGAATCATCTCTGTATCACTGCTGGACAGAGGCACAGCAAACTAATGGGTATAGTATTCTCATCCTAAGGGGTGGTGAAAGCCACACACACTCTGGCTAGGCTTATAAATGCCCTAGGGCAGATAGCCTAGTATGAACCTATGAACCTATGAACCTATAAAATCAGCAGTTTACAGCCCTCATGATAAGAGTGGCAGATGTAAACACTTTATTTGCCAAACCTTTCAAGGGACCAGCTCTCTTTATCTGTGGTAGGGGATTTCTGGCTGAGCTGGGTCCTTTAGGTCCTGGAGTGATCACTTCTGGGTCAGCAGTAGGATTTTTGTACATGTATTTATGAGAATCCTGAAACCTTTAAAACCTGTCTGGTTTATGTGGGGCATGTGGGAGGGAATCAGGTTTTAAGGAGGATTCCAGAAAGACATCTTCCACTACTTACAGAATGGGGGGGAGTCAAAGGCTTGTGCTCAGGCAAATCCAAGAACTCCATAACTTTCTTCTTTGTTTGAGGGTAGCCTTGTGCCTTCCACTGAAAAGGTTGTCTCATAACATAGAGGGTCTCTTCAAATGTGAAATCCTCAGGGGGAGAAGCAGAAGGGAGGATTTCCTCAGAATCAGCATCCTCATAAGATTTATAGGAGGGGGCCTTCCTCAGACCCAGAGTCCTCAAGGTCTGTGTCTTCCTCAGAAAGAAGGGAATCCTGGTAAATTTTTGGAGTATAATCTCTTTTCCTTTTTCTAAGGGAAGTAGCCCCTGGAGCTTGCCTTGATCTGACAAAAGAGATCAAGTCCTTGGCTACTTTAAATAAATCCTGCTGAGACCCCTGTGAAGTGGAACAAGAAGACCTAGCTGAAGGCCTTGATGCAGAAGCCTTCCTAGGAGTGGCTAAAGCCTTAGGCCTAAGGGCATCCGAAAACCTGATGCCTGTGTCTCGTGAGTGTTGAATGAGCACCAGAGCTTGAGAGGACCAAGGCTTAGTAGCAGAGTCTCCAGGTGGTGTATGCTCTACCTAAGCCAAGGCCTGCAGAGCAGTCCTGGTCATAACCGATGAGCCAATGTCAAGGGCTTGTGCAGAGGTGGAAGGAACTGATGGCATGTCAGACTCCTAAAAGGTCTCAACAGAGGCCTGAGTCACTGGTACATAAAAAAGCAGGGGGCTGCATAAGCACCTCACCTTGCTGAATGATCACAAGCCTGGAGGGAAAAGCAGGCAGGGAATGACTGTCATCTGAAGACCTAAGCTTTTGTTTCTTTTCTTTCTTGCACTTAGGAAGGTCAGATTTCAAACGGTCGATGGAACACCATAGACGATGAAGGAGTAGGTTGCTGGCTAAGGAACTTTGCTAGAAATTCAGCCCTACACTTAATAGTTCTGGTATTAAAATGTGCACAGAAATAACAACTCAGGACATCATGTTCTGGGTCTAGACAAGTAACACAAAGGGAATGAAAGTCTCTGTGTGGGATCTGTTTACCACAATGGAGACAGTTATTAACTTTATCTGACACGAGCAAAGGAAAGAAAAAAGTTCCTCAATGGGGTACTTATCTTGTCCGATAACACTTCTCTCTGGTACAGACTGACTGATCCACTTGAATACAGCTTCAGGCACCGAGGCAAGAAAAGACTGATTTCATGATGCAAGCTGGTTACCTTTATACCTGAGCATACCAACGTCGGTCAGGACATCCTCCAGCCTGTGAGCCAGAAAGAATTTTCTTTGGTAGTCGGGTCGGCCGAGGGCTTTCACGGCAGGAAATCCCAATAGTTAGGACTGCAAAAGTGAACCAGGAAGAACATCCACGGTTTCTTAAAAAGTTTAACTCATTAGTATTCAAGATAGATGGAGAAACAGGAAAGACAGTTTGATAGGGTCTTAGGAATAAAGGCCTGGCAAATTCTTCATCTAAACAAAAAAAGGCCAATCCTTATGGGGAATATTCCTCTTACATTCACATTTCCCCTTTCTGGATGACATGTAACCACAATAAAACAAGATAAGAAAAAGGAAGAGTCCCCAGTGGGAATACTTATAGGATCATTGAACTGTACTAGGAATATGACATTCAGACCAAATTTAAGCCACTGCTTTCAGATTAGTGGCAAAGAAATTCTGAGGATTTATCGCTTGTACATCACTTATGTACCTTACGCTTCAGATGCAGGACATACATCTGATGCAGGGAGCATGGAAGGGCCCAGGCTTTGGTATGCTGGCCAGATGTATGGCTATCCTTGGCAAGATATCCCTACAGAAAGAAATACTGCGACAGTGACTAATAAAGTACATCAGGCTGAGGTGGAAAGGGAGAAAGTTCTGCAGATAGATGTGGTTAAATGAAAGAGAGGTACAGCAGTTGATTACTGGGCCAGTTACTTCCACAAGGTTTGTGTAGTTGCAGGCATGTATATTTTTGATGTTAAAGAATGCAAGATGGACCTGTTTTCCTAATTGCATGAATTTCATAACAAAGTATCTTAGCTGTAAGCATCTATCATGTATACAACATGTTCCCTTTGATTTTGGCAATTAGAACAGAACAAAGTAAAATTAATAAACTGGTTGAAATTACTACTGAGACAATAAAAAAGCATCTGAAAATTGCTATTAGATCAAATACCCATTTTATTAACATCTCCTGCCGAAGATCAGTCATTCGCTTTTGTCTGCTCACACCATACCGTATTAAGATGTTGACCCACTTGCTAGTGCGGTGATGAGTAGCTCATATCCAGCACCATTAACATCTCTCAGTGATGTCATCAATTAGGTAAAATGGATCAGTAAGACTTTTAAAAGCCCTGAGTCCCCAAGGTATGAATTGAAAATGAGTTTTAAGAGACATAACATTAACATGTACATTTGCTTCCTGGGTCATAAATCGTTCCATTTTCTCTGATGTTTGCATCTGCCTTTTTTCAAAATCTTGTTATATCCTTACAGTTTAAGAAAATGTTCATATTTCTATAACAGTAAGTGGTACTAAAGAACTGCATATTGCAAACTATTAAGCACAAATTAATTATTTCAGTGGATGCATTCATTATATTCTATGTCTTAAAATGGAAACTGTAAGTCAGAATAACAGTAAATATTAATGTTTGCAATGCTTTTAAACAACATACAATATATCAATAAACACTATAACTCCACACATAATATTAAAGGCATTTTGGTCATCCAGCTGTGAGATTTCATATTACACTAAGCAGTTCTGCCTGGAATACCTGATTTTTGAAATATTTAGAGAAATATGAAAATTGTTGTCTGCATATTTCATTTGGCAAAAGTTAATACTTGGAGTCAACAGTTCAGAGTAATGGTGAGCATGGGAGGTGAAGAGAGTTCAGGCAGGGTGGAGTGGGTGAAGAGCATCAGTAGTGATTTGTGACAGATGGGTACCAGTCAGAGTGAAAGGGATGATCTACAAGAGGGTAGTGACACCAGCTATGTTATATGGGTTGGAGACGGTAGCATTGATGAAAAGACAGGAGTCAGAGACAGAGGTGGCAGAGTTAAAGATGTTAAGATTTGCACTGGTTGTGATGAGGATGGACAGGATTAGAAATGAGTATATTAGAGGGTCAGCTCAGGTTGGATGGTTTGGAGACAATGCCAGAGAGGCAAGATTGCGTTGGTTTGGACATGTGCTGAGGAGGGATGCTGGGTATATTGGGAGAATGATGCTAAGGATGGAGCTGCCAGGTAAGAGGAAAAGAGGAAGGCCCACGATAAGGTTTAGGGATGCGGTGAGAGAGGACATGCAGGTGGTTGGTGTGACAGAGCAAGATGCAGAGGACAGGAAGAAATGGAAACAGATGATCCGCTGTGGTGACCCCTAATGGGCGGAGCTGAAAAAAGAAGAGAAATATGAAAATTATGGCAATATAAAAAAATAGTACATGGACAACTTTTACTATCTATTTAGCTGGACTAGACAGAGGTCAACTGTCTCGGGATGTCCCAAATGGGTGACCTGTAAACAGTCAGGTAGCACAGAGAACCAAGTGTTTTGCAATATTAAGAAGCAGCTTTCTGTACTCTGAGGCTGGAGTTTCTCAGCCTCCATTTACCTACTGTGTGACTGAGCGACTCATAACCAGAGACTGCTGTCTGAAAAAGATTCTTGTGGTTTAGTGCACTACCTTGGTTAAGAAATACAAGCAAACAAACAAAACTGGTGATAAGTTATCTGATACAGATTTAATAGGATATGCAAATATGCATACTCCATGCATAGTGTTAGCATGTAAAACCTTTTAATGCGAATAGCACAACTGCTTTCAGTGTTACCATCCTGAATTTATTTGAACAAATGTGCTCATGCCTGGCAAATCTAATGCTACTCTTATAGGATTTCCTTTCTGAGGACCAGAAACAGTTTGGACCAGAAATTTGCCTTTTCAGCGTTGATGGCACCTACTGTATTGCTTTCTTTAAAAATAAATTAGTCATGAATAGCAAAACTTGTATTACCAGATGTGATGAAGTGTGACAGATGGACTGTGACTGACTCCACTTTCTGTATAAATTTTGTAAACATGAGGTATTGTTTGTAAAACTAAATTGTTCATAATTACTGACTGCTACGCAATCTGGTAAAACTAGAGTCTGTCTCTCAGGTGTATCTGTCATGGATGGACAAATTAGTGGTAAAGTTTGAAGTCACTTTAAGGACTTTTATAGATGTTTTGATATCTTCTCTTTACCCGTGACCATGATACAAATGCAGGCTGTTTTTCTTTTACGGACTATGTCCAAGTGGACAGGCAGACCTTCTTCTATTAAATAGGCTTTGCTTGTAGGATTGTTCCTTTGAAACCGAGAAGCAGAGCCAATGTACAGCTCCTTAAAAGATTATCCTGTCTTCTTCTTCTTTCTTCTGTGGTCAGTAATCCAGCCATCTGTTGGCTGAAGAACCAGTAAACCCCGAGTGAAGGCCATCAAGCAATTCAGATTTACTTCCTCACCAAATCTCAGTCTTGAGCCAGGCATTATCCTCTCACAGTTTATTTATTATTGATATTAAAATCTGACTGGATCAAAAGTACCCATTTTCAATGGAAAACTGTGGAAAAAGTTGCAGTATATCGTGAATTACAAGACACAGTTAATTTTTTCAGTAGTAGGTTAAATAACAGATTGGATTCAGCAAAAGTGACATCCTCGGGGGGGGGGGCAAGAGACCTTGAAAATAGACTTTTTTAAATTTAAGCTGATGCAGTGGCAGAGATTCCATCTAGAGGCATCCATACACTTTAAAATTGTACCAAGAGGTCTAAGGGTACTTAAAATCCCAGCGTATGGCACCACATATCCTGACCTCTTGAAACAGTGGCAAACCATGAACCTTAGACTTGGTTTCGACTATATGCAGTTGTTGCTGGAATTTTTTAAACCAATGGAAGAATCTTTTCTGAGAGAGAAATAAGCTACAACATCTCATTCAGAGCAAATTCTCACCTGAATTGATTGGTGAGAAACTAGACAATCTATATGAGAACATACAGAATTTTGAGAGAAGACTTCAGTTAGCCAAATGTAAGAAATTACAATGAGACCTGGGCGATTTCAGTGATGGGAACATGTTCTCATGGCCAAGGTTGAAGGAGAATATAACCTCTAAACATTGGCATGATAATGGAGAGGATAGCCCTGCTAATGAGATTGGGGATATGACCAACACTCATCAACATATAGAGTCAACTGCAATGCTTACTGAAGCTTTGCATATAGAACAGGATCCAGGACGGGCTTCGCAGACTGTGTCTGTTACTTTAAGTGAGGTGCAGGAAGTCTCTAAATGTAGAGACATTATCATGATGTAGCCAAATGGGTAGAGTTATGGCCTCATGAGCAATAGGTGCTGGGTTTGAATCCATTGTAGGGAAAACAGGCATTTATATTGCCTACTTAGAGGTGATCTCTGCTTGGCTTACAAAGCCATGTCTGACCCAGCTCTGTTAGAAATGCTACATCTAAAGAAATCCCAGTCCGTCTGCACCACACGCTCCAGAGACCTCAACCTCATTACCACAATCAACAGAACATGCTGGCGGGACAGGTTCATATCTCAGAGACTGCCCATGCTATGGAATAGACTTTCCATACATGTCAAGCAGAGCACCTCACTGGCCCTCTTCATGAGAAATCTTGATGAGTGGATGGGAAATAGAAAATTCACCCCAGGGATCACTCCACTGGCTTTACTCGACAGAGGCACTGGGAACAAAGGTTGGGTGGCACGATGCCTGGGTAATCATATGGGCTAGGCTTGTAAAGGCTCCAGGGCCATTAGCCTAGTACACACCTATGAACGACAGTCTTAGTACACCAAATGCCACAGAACATGGAGGACAAACAGTGCCATACAGTCCCTACTCAACGAGTGGATTTTTCTCTTGCAGATCCACTTCCCATACCTACAGGGGACAAGAGAGACAGAATGAGGAGCTGATTGAGGCACAGACGACTATGGCAGAGATACCAGTCAGTAGAGAACAAGGACAAGGTAAACAGATGGATAAAGACCCAGATGACTTAGTTATAAACATCTCTTCACTTACGTTAACTTCTGAACAAAATATGTTCCTTAATAGAGGGCTTTCATTTATTCTGATGCAACATTTTGATATGTCTAAAGTAATTATAGACCTTAAAATGTTTGCTAGGAATCTTGTCTTTAAGAACACAATTTCCTGATTGTATAGGAACATGTGAACCTTTTAAGAAGAATAGGTTCATAGGTTCATAGGTTGGTACTAGGCTATCAGCCCTAGGGCCTATACAAGCCTAGCCATAACAATGCCCTGGATATTTCTTCCCGCAGTATTTACTTCCCTGGACCCCTGTCTAGCAGGGAGACTGACGTGATCCCCGGGGTGAATTTCCTGTCTCCCATATTCCTGTGACTGACCCCACTGTTGAGTTGTTTACTACTATTTGTGAGAAAGGGGTTTGTTTAATGTATGAGAATGGTTTTAATAACAGCAGCTTTAATTTGAATGAAGACGAATGTCGTGCATTGACACAGTTGAAAGAACTTTCTTCAATAGAAATACGTCCCTCTGATAAAGAGGGAAGTATTGTTGTGCTAGACAAGACTCACTATTTGCATAATATGATGGATTTACTGTCTGACTGTGAAACCTATGTTCAGTTGAATAGCGGACAGGTTGAGGGGATTATGGAAAGACTTTCTTTTTATTTGATATGTGCATGACAAAAGTTATTGATGAAGATCTTTTTAAGTATCTCTCTGTTGAATTTCTGGCTATACTGAGTTTAAATGGCCTCCTCAAAGTCCACAAAAATGTTGTTCACCCACCCATGCTCCCTATAGTGTCCAGTAGAGGGTGGGCCACAGAACCGCTCTCCATTTATGTGGAGAAAATGTTACGTCCTTTTGTTAATTCCACTACCACAATATTGAAGGACATGAAATATTTTTTGACTGAGTTATTCCCTGTTGTGTAGCAAGTGCAAGATAAGACCGAGTTGATTTTTCGAGCTTTAGATGTGAATTCTTTGTTCACTGTTATCCCCAGTGATTGGAGGATAGACAGTATTAGAACATTTCTGTTAAGCAAAACAGGTTTAGACAATAAAAGTATTACTTTGGTGTGCAATTTATTAGAATTGATTTTAGAAAACAATGCATTTGTTTTCAATGAAAGGTTCTATCTACAGAAGGTTGGCATAGCAATGGACACCGCTTGTGCATGCAGCTACGCCAGCCTGGCCTTAGCACAGTGGGAACAGGAGAATGTTATGCTGAATAATGTATTTTGTAGATACATACTGACTTATAAGAGGTTTGTGGATGATATTTTTGTCTTGTGGGATAGACCTGCTGAAGACGCCAAACGTTTTGTAGATTACCTACACACCACTATGTCATTTCTAAAATTTAGTTATAATTATTCATCTGATGTTATAGAATGTTTAAATGTTAAAATCAGTAAAAGTTTTTTTGGTGATGTTAGGACTTCTATATATAAAAAGTCATGTAAGAGGAATGCTTTTTTACACAAGGGGATTATGCACCCCGTCATGTCTATAAAAACGTTGTGAAAGGCCAAGCAACGAGAATAATGAGATTACATAATAACGACGAGGGTATGAAGGCAGCATTACAAGAATTAAGGGGTATAATGTGAATGACGTGGATGCCCTGATTGCTGAAGCCCTTGAATAACAAGGGACCAGAGGTTGTCCCTATATTTCAGATAGATGTGAAAATACTGTCATTGACAGAGAAAGGTCTCATAGAAATAGCATGACTAGGTTAACCCTGACATATAGCAGTAATGTCAATAAGATATGTTATGTCATGAAGAACTGGGGTATATTAAGTATGGATGAGAAGTTCAGAGGGTTGATTGGGAGTGACCCCGATTTCAGTTTTAGAAACAGTAAGTCGCTAAAGAGACAGTTATGCTATAAGAGTGCCAGCAAAGGATACACACCACCGTCACACAGAGAGGGGACCTTTTCGTGTAGACATTGCAAAGCCTGTAAGTTTATACACACAGGCAATCATTTTGAATATCCACAGAAAGGGTTTGTTATAGAGACATCTTTGTATGCTGATTGTAATACAAAAGATGTGATTTATTTTTCTTATTGCTCGGTGTGTTTTATATACTATGTAGGGAAGACCAATAGGTGCCTGAAAGAATGTATCTTAGAACACACAGGGGATGTGAGGAACAACAGGGCTAAGAGTGCATTGTGGCAACATGTAATAGACAAGGGTAATGAGCATAGTTTTAAATTTTTTGTTTTAGAGATTATAACTACTAACATTAGAGGGGGTGATATCAAGAATTTCACAGAAGAAAGGGAGCAACAGTGGATTATACGGTTAGATGCAGATAAGTTTCCAGGCATTAATGAGCGTGTATCTCTGAAACCCCACTTGAAATCTCGCCCCCTAAAACATTGATGTATTATTGCATTTCATTACATGTATTTATTTATTTTATTTTACTATTTTTTGGTTGAAAAACATGTGTATCTTTTGAGATATTTATTCTATTTATGTGTGCGCTAAGAAATAATGTTTTTTTAAAAAGGTGTATTGCAACTTTAAGTAATAGGGGATGTGTTTCTTGGTTTTTGATTGGATGGTTTGCATTTAAATAGTGGAGGGAAGATTGTTTTAATTAGGTCTGATGAAGCTACCTTGATGGTAGTGAAAGCACTTAACCATTGCTTTAGCATTCCAGTTTCATTAAATTGTTTTTTTGTTTTACCGTGGTGTGCACCCAGTTTCTTTTTATCTGACTTTAAATTCGTGCTTGAGAGTGCACTTTATCAACCAAGGCTCTTCTTTCCTATACATTTTTTGGCTGTTTTCAGTTTCCTGTTTGCACATGGCTTAAGGAATATCTGTTGAAATGGAATACAATCCGTGCGTGGTTAACAGTCAAATAACACTTGCAGAGACTGCTACTTCCAGGATGGAATCCTCTAATGAGCTCTACATTTGATAAGAATAAAAGACTTGCCACAGAACATACTGAAAGACAACAAGATTTTTATGTGTTGTATAGAGACCTTGAAAATAAACTTTTTAAATTTAAGTGGATGCAGTGGCAGAGAATCCATCTAGAGGCATCCATACACTTTAAAATTGTCCCGAGAGGTCTGAGGGTACTTAAAATGCCAGCGTATGGCACCTCATAGCTTGACCTTTTGAAACAGTGGCAAACCATGAACCTTAGACTTGTTTTGACTATATGCAGTTGTTGTTGAAATTATTTAAACCAATGGAAGAATCTTTGCTAAGAGAGAGAAATAAGTTACAGCATCTCATTCAGAGCAAATTCTCAACTGAAGTGATTGGAGAGAAATTGGACACTCTATATGAGAACATACAGAATTTTGAGAGAAGGCTTCACTTAGCCAAATGTAAGAAATTACAATGAGACCTGGGTGATTTTGGTGATGGGAACGTGTTCTCTTGGCCTAGGTCGAAGGAGAATATAACCTCCAAACATTGGCATGATAATGGAGAGGATAGCCCTGCTAATGAGATTGGGGATATGACCAACATTCATCAACATTAGAGTCAATTGCAGTGATTATTGAAGCTTTGCATATAGAACAGGATCCAGGATTGGCTTCGTGGGCTGTGTCTTACTTTAAGTGAGGTGCAGGAAGTCTCTAAATGTAGAGACATCATCATGACATAGACAAATGGGTAGAGTTATGGCCTCATGAGCAATAGGTGCTGGGTTTGAATGCATGGAAGGGAAAACAAGCATTTATATCGCCTACACACAGGCAATCATTTTGAACATCCACAGAAAAGGTTTGTTATAGAGACATCTTGGTATGCTGATTGTAATACAAAAGATGTGATTTATTTTTCTTATTGCTCAATGTATTTTGTACACTATGTAGGGAAGACCAATAGGCACCTGAAAGACCGTATCTTAGAACACACAGGGGATGTGAGGAACAACAGGGCTAAGAGTGCATTGGGGCAACATGTAATAGACAAGGGTGATGAGCATAGTTTTAAATTTTTTGTTTTAGAGATTATAACTACTAACATTAGAGGGGGTGATATCAAACATTTTACAGAAGGAAGGGAGCAACAGTGGATTATACGGTTAGCTGCAGATAAGTTTCCAGGCATTAATGAGCATGTATCCCTGAAACCCCACTTAAAATCTTGCCCCCTAAAACATTGATGTATTATTGCATTTTATTACATGTATTTATTTATTTTATTTTATTATTTTTTTTTGGTTGAAAAACGTGTATCTTTTGAGAGATGTATATTTATTCTATTTATGTGTGCACTAAGAAATAATCCCCAGGATTCAACAACCGCCTCTGCAGGAATAACTTATTCCTGCACGTAAGGCACTGTTCCTGTGCAGCATGGCAGCACGCCATGCATGTGTATGAAGTCCCACTGCCATGCTGTAATATGTACATGGGGATGTTTACGAGAGCAGGGGGCATATTTGAGAGCAATGCTCTCATAATACACACGCCCCCTACAAACTAGAATTGCCATACGGCAATTTAAAATGAGCACAAATGCTTGTAACACCCCAACCCATCAGGGTAAGAAATCTGGACAAAGCCATAAGGGACAATTGTCCCTACAAATCTATAAAGTTGATAGAATAACAGGTTTAGCATAAGCACATAGTGCACACTTCCCAACCCGTCAGAGTAAGGAATCTGTACAAAGCCATAAGAGACAATCATCCCTACAAAGTCAGAAAATTGCTAGAATAACATGTTTATGGATATTCTGAAGGGTACAAATTAAAAAACTCAACAAATAAAACATTTTTTTTGAGATATGCAATAAAGTTTAAGCGTAGCTGCGCAGGTATACCCTTTGCTTAGCTACGCTTTGCCCAGCTGAAACCACAGGATAAGTTAAAAAGCAATAAACATCCAGCATAAGAGTAAGTGCAATAGTGCAGCAGTTAGAGTATACACCTTGCATATAATCGTTTACAGTTTGAGCCTCACCAAAGCCATTTCCATTTTATGTGTTAACATTACAATTGTAATTTATTTGTATATTTATGTAGGAAGTAACTTATTTTTCTCAACCAGAGTAGTGTATTAGGCCCAAATGTGAGATGTCAGTGTAATAAAGTAGTGAAACCCTCATATAAACACAAGTGCCCCATACAGTATAGTCACACAAGAATAAATTAATTATAGCACATTGGGGGATGTCAGGGAAGGTAAATAAATCTATATTATGTAATGAATGATGAATCAATCCCATACAGGTGTTAAACCAATATAATAAAACATAAGCAATGCTAAGCATTGCACATCTATGCTGACCGGGTGTACGCACTGTGTACATATGAAAACTAAGCAATTAATAGCCACGTTAAGTGGATTTGCCCATTGGTAAGGAATGCTGAACCCAATATAAAGCAGGAGCCTGGGAAAGTCTCACCCATGATCTCACCAGCTCCACTGGTATCCCTCGGACTGGTGAGCAGGTCTGGCACCACTATGCCAACTTGAAGAAGGGGAAGAGGGAGCTCTTGGAACAGTGGGTCCAAGAAGAGAGAGGGGAGATGTCCCAGCAGTGTGTAAGTATTCATAGCAATAACTGTTCACCAAAGTCCAGCCTGTGTATGTGATGGATAGGTATACAAAAATGTTTCTCTATTTTCATTACAGCTCCAGCTGAGCGGGCTGTGAACCAGGAAGTCTATGCCAGCAGGTTGCAAAGGCTGCGTCGTGAGGCTAGTGAGTAACAATACTGCTTGTAGTAGTCATACCAAATAAATATAAAGGAGTAAATGTCACCTGGCAGTATAAAAAATGTGTATGGTTTCTACTGAATAAACCAGACAATATGACAGTAATAGTCCCATATAGGTCATATTTAAATAAAAGTGCAACTGCCTGGCAATAAAGTTCTAAATCCTGGACTGGTTGTGTTTACTCTGGTATTGTATGGCCTGACATGTTGTGTTCACCAAGACCTTATATCCGAATAGTACTGTTGTGTTAACCACTATTTCTCACACTGTGCTACATAAAAAAATATGTCTAGGAATGTCTGTATAACAATGTTGTAATTACAAGGTCAGAGTGTACAACCAAGAAAGACTTAGACAGAAAACAATGAAAAAAGAAATAGCAGTTTCTAAATAGCTCACTCTGATGAAACACAAATTGTTGTATTTTTAGCAGACACGGCCATGGTTCGAATCCCAGGAGTGGTAGTAAGCTGTATGCTGACTACCTCTCAACTGTACAGATTTTCACAGAATGTCCAGATTTTTGGCTCATAATTTTGGACTGTTCCTCTATTTCCTGGCAAATCACTGGGATGATCTCTGGATTGTAGTCACTAAATAATAACATGCATTTGAGTTTCAGACTTCAAATCCTTCAGAAAATGTATTTTAAAACAAATCCTGTTACTCTAGCAACTTTCTAAGTTTATAAGAGCAATATTTAAAATATGTCCCTATTTGTACCCCCATTTTGTCAAGCTTTGTCCAGATTTTTTGCATTAAGAGGTTGAGTGGTATAATTTTAACTAGGAATCTGGGAATATGTGTAGAAACAGTCAGGTAATGTTAACAAACATTCTCCTCACAAGTCTACCGGGTAAGAAATGTAGAATGTAGCTATAAGACCGTGGATGGGTACACTTTGTACAAACATACCACTGCCCAAACCAAGGCCATAGGGTATTGTAATAATTCCTGTATTGTAATGATTAGAGCAATGATCATTAAAGTTGTGAGTACTGCAAGGATATAAAAGTTGTTAATTGACATCACTCCCCTCCCCACCACATCTGCAACAATAATCTAAACACAAAAATCAATGGGTATGTTTTACACCAAACCTACTGTTGGGACATATGTCCTATTGTTAAACAAATATTGAAATGTGTTTCTATTAATGTTCCATGTTGAAATACTATCAATGGTAGCCTGTTGCTATCAATGTAACCTGCATGTCATTGTAATGGCCACTGTGGTTTCATATATGCATGTGTTCTGTTTGCTATGCAACTGCTCCAAATCTGTTGTTTTGGGTTAATGGGAATAACTATGAATGCTGTTATAAGTGATCATGGATTGTGTTGACTATTACTAACTCACATATGTTCTAAACATGCAACA
This sequence comes from Protopterus annectens, assembly GCF_019279795.1. Classification (NCBI taxonomy): domain Eukaryota; kingdom Metazoa; phylum Chordata; order Ceratodontiformes; family Protopteridae; genus Protopterus; species Protopterus annectens. The sequence continues at coordinate 1,605,450,209 of NC_056732.1, forward strand.
CCATAGCACGTTTGGGAAGGCCGGTCCCAGCAGACCCACCTCTCCCATCTCATCTGGCTGTGGCACCACGCCCCAGCATGTCTGTGACCCACCCCGGGACCTCCTCGTCTGCTGGTCCTGCACCACCTTTGGGTGGAACCACCTCAGGGGATGGGGCTCATCCCTCTCCCCAGGAGCAGGCACAGACAGGATACTGTCACCCAAAGTCAGGTCTGTGGAGATCTGCTACTCCAGCTTGAGGGCCATGTGGTACAATTAGAGGGTCAGCCTGCCCCTCATGCTCAGGACCCAGCACAGCCACCTTTGGGGCTGTGAAGGTGCAGTGGTGACTGCCCATGGGTAAGGATCTCAGTCCCACAGTTTCCATTTGGGGGCTCATGGGCTTTCAATTTCCAAACCCCCCTCCCCATTCAAGGTGTTTAAACCCCACGTGTCATATACCACCCCTTTTTGCTGTCTTGTCTTTCTTGTCTGTCTTCCTACCCAAACTACCTCCCCAAATATACCTACTAGCCTTCCCCAACATCCCACTCTCAACTTAAAAAAAAGGGCAATCTATTCCCAAAAAAATAATTTGCCCCATACATAGCTGTCCATTTCACACACGTGTCCACTGGACACATCTAATCTGGTCTAATTGTCTTCACAACACATTATTGTCATCCTCACCCTTCTCACAGGGGTTTGAGTGACCAAATATACGTTCAAATTCAGTATATATGCACAGCTGTTGTTGTAGAAGAAATGGACAGCTATGGACCTTCCCTACACCCATCCTGCACACCCCTAGCTACTTTCCCTAATGTCTTTCCTTCTGCATGCCCTCTTTTTCACCACTTTCCTATCACCCCTTTTTACTTTTCTTTTAAAGAAATTAGCATGGGGGTAAGCGGGAGTAAGCTCTTTTAAGCAGTAGTAAACTGGATTAAGCCCGTTTGTGCAGTGTTAAGCAATGCCTACATAGATTAAGCACTATTAAGGCTAACTGTCTGTAAGCATATTTAACTGGCAATTAGCACTGCTTACTGCCATGCAAACCCGCTTACAACTGCTTAAAAGTGCCTTAATCACTCTGTAGCCAACAGTCCTTGTTCTGCCCAGCAACAAAATAAACAGCCGCTGCAAGTCTCGAACCGAGGACCCTACACACCATAGCCAGAGCAATTTACCACTAAGCCATCTGAACTGTAGATATGTTTGACGTTTTCTCAAACATATCATGCAGGACATTCAACAGTAGAGAAAATATATTTATACATGTAGATGTATATATATATATATATATATATATATATATATATATATATATATATATATACACACACACACACACACATATATATATAGATATATATATAAAACCATATATCTATAAACATATATATATATATATATATATATATATATATATATATACACACACACACACACACACACACACATATATATATATATATATATATATATATATAAATGTATATGCATATAGATATGTGTGTGTGTGTGTGTGTGTGTGTGTGTGTGTGTGTGTGTGTGTGTGTGTGTGTGTGTGTGTGTGTGTGTGTGTGTGTGTGTGTGTGCAGTGCATTTGGACATCGGATCCACACTCTGAACCTCTCACTGCAAAAAATCTGACCAAAGGCAGTGTAAATGAGGGTGAAGGGGCCCAAAATAGGGACCTCTTATAAGTATTGCCCTTATCCCTTCCGCCACAGGTGAACTATTCTGCCTTGCAATAAAATAATCAGCCCTTGCAAGTCTTGAACCCAGGACACTGGACACTATAGCCACAATAAGTTACCACTAAGCCATCCGAGCTGCAGCGCAGTCATTCAACAGTAGGGAAAATATATATATATATATAGATATATATAGATATATATATATACATATATATATAGATATATATATAGATATATATAGATATATATATATATATATATATAGATATATATATATATAATAAATGTATATGTGTATATATATATATATATATATATATATATATATATATATATATATATATATCTACCTAAATACAAGACTTGTGTGGCGCACAAACAAAACATAACAGCCAAACCTCTGGCCATCATGTGGATAGCCCCACTGTTGAGAGCTATGCAGACAGACTGCATTCCATCCAAAACTACCATGTACACACAAACCCTATAAAACTAGCAGTATTCAATGCATATAACAGCAATACTCAGACACTGTCCCTAGGTCTGGAACCTTATACAAACATGTGGTTGGCCTGTGTCCACAAGTCTTGTTGTAAGAGGAATTCCTCCCTGCTGTCTGTAACACTGCTGCCCCCACACATGAAGGATGTCTTCCATACAGGCAAGGTAAAGGGACAACGCCCACATGATGTAGTTATTTATAGTAGTGGGTTGCTATGACATTGTCTATTGGAAGAACTACATAGCTGCCTGCATGCTATTAGCAAGTGGGGAACAGCAATTGGTGCAGAGGCCATCACCTGAACATGAGCATCACCTGCAAAAGCCAATCTTCAACATATTCAAACAAGCTCGATCCCAGTAGTGGAGAGAGAGACACACACAAAAAAATATACATAAAACCTCAAAATAAGAATAAGAAACAAGAAGACATCCTGTACACAGAAGGAACCTGAAGATAAACCAGGTATGTGAAACATGTAAGCATGTAATTGAACTTGGTCTGTAATAATGGGATAGATGATTATGAAACATGTATATGTGCCATCAATACTTGCTGTAATGATGTCCTGTTGAACACCTGCTATGGACATAGCATCTTTCTCTGTCTGCAGTGAGCCATACCTATCAACTGTGCAGATCTTCATAGATTGTCAAGATTAAGTCATCATAGTGTTTGTTCTGTCCTTCCAAACATTTATATTAGTCTGGCAAATAGCTGGAGATGGAAGTAATGAAGTAATTAAATATAACACAGGCACAGTAATTCCATCTGAAATGTTTCAAGTCTTTAATCACACGAACCACAGAAGGTAAACTCCACACATAAAATAACGCTGTAACAAATATCCTTTACGTTTTCGTCAGCTAACTTCGTCAGAATGAAGTACCCATACCAAATCCATCCTATATATATATATATATATATATATATATATATATATACGTGTGTAATTTGATTTTGTCCAGTCATGTCTTCTAATCCATTAAGTACACGTAATTGAATAAATAAATAGTGTAAGCAGCATGAAATATAAAAGAAAACACTTCTGTTATAAAATTTCACCTGTTACTAAAATCACAAATAGTAAGTAGTACATGTAAAATGAATGATACATGTGAATAAGTTGTATAAATTGCATATAAAAAAGTTAAGAATATATAACTTAAAATAGATACAAATTTTAAGTGAAATGGTTTCTTTAAAACCTGTTTTGAAATTAAGATCTGCAAAATTATAACATAATAATTTTTAAAATTTTTAAATACTTAATTTTATGTTTAATGTTAATATATTTATGGTTGAAAGATCATTTATCCCTATTCTAAAAAAAAATTGTATTAGTTGTATTAACTTTATGAATTATCACCACAAGATGGTGATATTGTATAAAAATTTTTATTCATCACAGTATTCAGAAGCACTTTAAAATTTGTATCTATTTTAAGTTATATATTCTTAACATTTTTATATGCTATTTATACAACTTATTCACATTCATTATTTGTTTTGCATGTACTACTTACTATTTGTGATTTTAGCAACAGGTGAAATTTTATAACAGAAGTGTTTTCTTTTATATCTCATGCTGCTTACACCATTTATTTGTTCAATTAAGTGTATTTAATGGATTAGAAGACATGATTGGACAAAATCAAATTACACACGTATATATAGGATGGATTTGGTATGGGCACTTCATTCTGATGAAGTTAGCTGACGAAAATGTAAAGGATATTTGTTACAGCGTTATTTTATGTGTGGAGTTTACCTTCTGTGGTCCGTGTGATTAAAGACTTGAAACATTTCAGATGGAATTACTGTGCCTTTGTTATATATACTTGTCTATCGGCTTCGGCACAGAGACCACCTTTTTGTGTTTGTTAAGTAATGAAGTAATGGCAGACACATGAGTTTCAGATCCCACCACCTTCAGAACAGTCATGGTAATGTGAAATGTATCATGCTATAAACTTCATAGGTTTGTAACAGGCATTATCTATGATCTGTCCCTATATATTCCCCCCAGTGTTAGGCTTTGTCCACATGTGATGCTCTAAGAGGTGGATAGGTCGTGTCACAGCTGAGGAGCCTGACACACCCAGGGAAAGGACAGCTCACATATGGTATCCACTAGAGTGTCTATCAAACAGTCATGTCTGTGCCACTGCTAGACCAGTTAATGGGATGTTGCCCATATCCATATGTTACCTGTGAATAATGAGTATTATAAATGTTTGTATTGTAAATCTAGGATACCTATATAGGGCATGAGCATAATAAAGCACTGTTGCAGATGTGTGTATTAAACTGGATGTGATATATTGCATTAATAACATTCAACTGTACAGTGTTCTGCTGGACAATGTTCACAGTTGTGACAGATATCTGTAGTCACTTACACATATACTTGTGTTATGGCAGCTATATTAATACTTTATCAAAATTGATTTCCCTATTGTCACCCAGTGATATGGACCAATGCCCAGAAGTCCTGGTATAACAGGTTGAGATGTATGATTGAGCTGCAAGACTGTATATACAGTGTGCCATACTAACATAGAACACAAATGTATACAAGGTATCCCCTGAGCATGTGTATGTATGTATGTGTATGTTCAGCTGAAAAGCACAAAAGTAATAACATGGGTCACAAGCAGCCCAGAAAATATGATATGCATGTGTGTAATATCATTGTCACTGCATACAACAAAATAAAATGTGTACTGCTACTGATTATTGCAGTGCCATGACACTGATATGAGTACTACAGTAGGCATGCTTATCAGGTAGTAATCAGAGAAGTGTACAACTGTGTTATGAGCCATTGTCCATACCTACCACTAACAGATATATCAACACCCATATACACTGGATATCAAAGTGTACACATCTCTGTTGGAATGCCAGGTCTGTGTGCTGTATGCCAATGAGACCACATAAAGTCATGTCAAAACATTTCTCACCTCAAATGTGACCCATAACCTGTGCAATTCTATTGAAAAACAAATCTGTTTCATGGAAGGTGAGCAACCATTGCCAAGTGAAGATGTGATATGACGTTAGAGTACAAACCAAGACAAATGGATGCTGTAATCATCTCAGCAGGTGTTTACACAACATATCAGTGTAAAGGTGTGCACACACATTCAACTGGCTTACTGTGCTGAGTATTAATTTCCATATGTATTCACAGGACAGGTTATGTTCCCTATTGAACTGAGCAGGATATAGATCACATCACAGGTGAGGTTTGTGTTGACGTGCTTTTGTGGGGTCATGTTTCAATTGTACAACTACCATGCATTGTAACAGGGGTGTGTACACTTTATATCCACTGTAGCTATATGGAATCAGCAGTGCCTAACCTGTACAACCAACCTCCACCAACGATAGAGTAATCCCCCCTCTGTGGACAGCAGCAAGACACAAGGCACATAATAAGTTGCTCTAGTGACTGTACAGGAACACATAGGTGCAGACCACAACTTCGAAGCAAGTGCACCTCTATCTGAGCAAGCATGTAGATTCACAGGTGACTTCCTGTAAGGCTGTCTATGACTAGAAATCAGACATATCCAAACCACCAAGGCCAATTGCAACCATGTCTCCACATATGTACACAGTCCCAGAGGCAGTAACACAAGTCAACCTGTACTGGGGATAAAGCACACCTCATACACACATGCCATGGATACAGGCAACCTGCATCAGACAGGATAGGTGGGAACAGTGGCACCCTGTTTACAACATTTGTACAGGGGGATATGCACAACAACCACACTCCTGCCCACATCAATGGTGAGCATGTACATAATGCCAGCTGATGGCAACAACAGCAAGTCTCCATGGGACATGAGAACATCACAGTCTGCCTCCTACATGAACTCAGACATGTGCTCACAGCTGCATCACACACTACAGTCAAACACACACATGCCACCATCCACACACCATCCACATGGAAGATGGCTACTGTCATCCCTCTACACAGAAATTAATGGTGAATAGCGCATCATGCCATTAAGTGTCCAACATTGGGGGAACTGGACAGGTTAGGGCCAGGAGTGAAATGCAAGATGTCAAAGCCATGATAGCTTACAGTGTTATGGTATAGTCTGGATTATTTGCAAGTAATATCCACTGTTGATGTGCACGTGGACAACCATATGAGGTCCTGTGACCTTTTTTATCCTGTTTATGTCTTCCAGGTACAATACCCTGGGAATGTATGCCAGCGTTCATGAACCCTGAGAATGACACAATTATCCAATTCATCATCCAGCATCATGGCATACTATTCGGCCGGAGGGTCCAGGATCTGCAGGAGAGGACTGCCCTGTGGAACGAGCTCATCCATAGGGTAAACTATATCGGCCTGCACAGCCAAAATTATGAGCAGGTCTGGCATCATTGCACTGACCTAATCTGCCACGCCCGTCAGCGTGCTGCTGCTGTTAGGAGGGACCAGCTAGCCACAGGTGGGGGTCATGCTATCCAGCCCCCAATGACACATGCTGAGGAGCTCCTCACCAGCCTTGGGGCACCCACCCACCAGACAAGCCAGCAGGATAAAGACAGAATTATGGAGGTGGGTGCCACCCACACAATGAATAAGGAGCGTGCAGGTAAGGCCCCAGGGCACATTACTAGACCACTGTTGCTTATCCATTTTTATCTGTAAAGTATCTACATGCATATGTCAGATAAGATAGTCTGTTGTTGGAGTGTATTAATGAACAGATGTGCATAATCCTTTGTATAGTGGGTTTGTACTGTCAATGTGGTGAAATGGTGCTTCAACCCTGTACCAATGCCACAGGTGTGGCTACTGACATTACTTCTCTCGCACAACTATTTAGATCCCTCTAGTATATAACTGGGGCAGCAGCCTGTAGCTGGTGAGTATGGAGTTGTTTTGTTTAGGTTTGCCAATAGACCAAACATGTTATGGCCATGCTATTTGCCATGCACACATTTAACACACCTACCCATAATGCATGCTGTACATGTTCATTTTTGTTGGTGTTAGCTGCACTACATCACAGTGGTCACCATGGTGGCATATCTGAAGGGTATGTAAGATTCCTGCAGTATACCTAACAACCTGTTAGTGCAAGATATGTGGACAGAGCTGAACATCATGGTGGGACAAATGGCCTACAGTCGGGACATTCTGAAACATTACCCTTATATAGTGGATACAACAGTGTATACACCACTATTACAATGGCAACTGTTCCTGATATAAACAACAGCAGACCACAATAGCACATTCCACACCTTTTACAACCTGTAATGTGATCCTAACATGAACAATGAATGTGTAATATGGAATCCTATATTAGGACAACAAATATGGGGAATACAAACCTTACCAAACACTGGAAGTATATGTGAGCACACACTCCAAATAACATATTGTGGAAGCAGCTTATGATGTACTGACAGCATTCACTCTTCTTGAGTACACACCTGCCATCAAGTACAGGGCTTCAATGTCACACCAAATAATGGTCTGCTGTCCAAGAAGTATGTCCATGACATTTGCCCACTCACCTGCAACAGAGGCAGCCATGGCTTGCACACATCTTGCAAACCATGAAATGGATCCTATTTCTGAAAGGTAGCACTCAGGAGTGGGAAAAGTAGCCTTACCTCACCATTGTATCTACCATGGCAAACAGTGCAGACAGTCATCTATGTGTGTATGAACTATGGGATAACATTGGTGCAGAAAATAAACAGATACCTATTCAAAACAGATGACAAAACATGTTGCAAACTGGTCATGGAGGCTGCCCAGAAACATGCAGCAACACTGAGGGACTTGCAGGAATATATAGCAAGTACTGCCTGTGCAGTACCTGTGCTGACAATCACCAGGATTCTGCGTAAGTGTGACCTATGGGTTAAGGTAATCACATGAAAAATCATCCAGGGCTCTCTACAGGTAGCATAAGCATAACATCAAGTCTCTCAAAGGCGTGTGTTGCAATGTGTAATGGTGTCATGAGACCAAGGCTCAAATCTACAGACAGTATTCATAAAAATACATGTGGTGCACAAGCAACACCTCACTTCACCTCAGGGCCACTATCCCCAATTTTTAGCTTGCTGGTGCCAGTGTACACCTTTAGGGTTGCTGTTCATTAGCTGGAACTAGGCCAGTAGACATGGTGTTTAGAATTTAGAACACTGCAAAATAACACTCATGTGCAGCCCATAGTTGTCAGGCACCTGCAATAAGGCTGAGGATGGGGAGGGGTGTCAGCCTGAAACACAACAGTGAACTGAAGCATACATCCAAAGCTTGCTAAGAATGGCTGTATCTGAACACAGACAAGGTTATGAATTGTGCCAGACATAACCCAGACTCTACAGCAATAGTGAAGCCACTGTGTGACCTCCAAGGACTGTGGATATGAGCTGACCTTGCAATCTGGCAGAGTTGGGGGACCTTTGTAGGGCAGACTGACCAAATAATGGCAAGTGAAGATGGGTCATGACAGTATACCCCTTCCAGTAATAGTGACTGCTGTATTTCACTTAACAGGTGCTTCAACAAACCATCATGTTAAGGGTGTGCACACTTATGCAACCCATTCAGCATCTGCACAACTAACACATTTGTTTGATACTGCATTGGATTGGACAGGTCATATGTCACATATCAGGTGTGTGTAATGTTAACAAATGCAGCACTGTGGCCCCGTTGCATATCATAGAAGTGGCTGGCATGTCAACAGGGGTGTGTACACTCCTCATATCCACATTAGGTGTTGAAGGTTGTTGGTGTAACCGGATTTTGTTGCACATACATGCACTGCTGATGATGAGATCTGCAAATCAAAGGTCAGGCATTAATTATTGACATCAGTCCTCATATCATCCCATGTATATGTCAGACAAACACATAGGGGCCGTTAGCAACAGTGCAAACATAACTGCCACACATATACACATTCAGCAATGGTTTGTACACTTGTGAGGTATGGTGCACAGTACATGCCAGTGTGCTGTACAGGTGCACAGCAATACTGTGTACATGTGTGCTGTGTGTTCCAGGGGAAGGGACATCACCTACTAACACAGCTCATGCATCACAGAAATATATAATGTCAATAACAAGGATTGAGTGTGGCATGTGTGCATGCTGTTGAGTGCCATATGTCATGCATGTTGACTGTTGGGTAATGACAGGTCTGTGTAATATCTTTGTGCCACCTCACGTGTGTATGTGTGTGTGTGTGTGTGTGTGTGTGTGTGTGTGTGTGTGTGTGTGTGTGTGTGTGTGTGTGTGTGTGTAGAAGTAAACCATAATGTACAGGTCTTAATTTACATTTCTTGTCTGCCCCTCACAGGTGACAAGGTGGGTCAGGGTCCCTCATGCAGGCAAACTGATGTTAGTGTCCATACGGTCTCTGACAATGATGATAGGCATAGTGAGGCACAAGCAGGGTTGTCAGGGGCTGAATCTGTGCCATTGGTTGCCATCCCACTTTTATCCACCCCATCTCCACACACAGTCACAATGCCCATACATACCCCATCACCAGTGGCCATAGATGAGGGACAGTTGGTGGGTGGTGGCATGGGACAGGACAGTGTGGTGATTATGGCAAGGGTGTCTGTACACAGCAGCCATAGCTGGATGACCGGCGAGGTACCACACAGGCAGATGTACAGGGGTGCTCATTGGAGGGTTGCTGGCCATCATGCTCCTGGCAGGAGTGCCACAGCAGGTGTCACCAGACGCATGTTTCGGGCCATCATGGAGGCACAGGCACATATGGAATATTACATCAGAGATAGTCTGAGGCTGCAGAGGGCTACTCTTCCTACTGTGCTTGACTACATCTGTGATCTTGCAGAGATGCCCACCGTTATTTTGCAGAGGTCATGGATAGATGGTTGGGTGAGATGGTGGAAATCCTCGACCGTGTGGTGTCTGTAGTAGAACATGTGGTGGGAGTAGGGCATCAGCCACATGGACGTAGGTCAGCAACACCAACAGGTGGAGGCCTACATGGATGTGCAACATCTCCCGGCTGCTCCCGTAGTGGCAGTACCAGCACCAGCACTGCAGTAGGGGTGCTGTCCACACCACAACACAGCAGGCCACATGCACATGGTCCTTGCTGGTCCCAACAGGGATGTGGATCCAGCGGACAACTGTCATCATCAGGAGAGAGTACCATATCTGGACTTCGGCCTGGTGGTGCCGATGCAACCCCTGGCAGGCAGAGTTCCCGTGTCTGTGGCTGGACATGGTGAACTGTACACCCTGCCATGTATGGTCTGCAGCTGTCCAACATACACCTGTACAGGGCAGCCACATGGCAGAACTGTATGCATACATACACAGACACATCAACAACACTGCCAGGGCACTTCCATACCTACACACACCACATCTGCGCAGGCCATTTAATAAAGAACCCTCTAACCCACACACATGATGTCAACCAAATGGCTCAACCTAGGCCTCTGGCAAACCCACACCACACCCTGTGCATAGGATGATACCTGTGCCACATCCCTGTCATCCATACCATCGATTCAGGGACATGCTAATATGGTTCTGATACACAGGGTGAATGTACTAAAGTTTAGCAATGTAATGCTGTTTAAAATGTTGTCAGCTGGAGTATTTAATGCTTACACATCAGGGTGTGTAGCTGTTCAGCCATGATGCATTATAGCTGTTATTAACACTGACTGATTGTGGTCTCCATAATGTATTCTGTTTGTGTTCTAGGTGTCTATGTGTCAGGAGGATGTTGGTCTGCTGTCCTTTCCTACAAGGGGTGTAGCACTGTGGTGACGCATTAACTGTGTCATATCCTGGGTACAGCTGAACACAAGTAACAGGGCTTTATGACAGTTACTGCATGTGCCACATGGCTGATAGGTTTGAGGGGTGTATACAGGTGAGTGCATGGTGGCTGATGTAAGCAGCTCTTCTACAGTGGACAATGATAAGTGTACTGGGTGGCACACACCAAATGTTTGTGAATAACACACACACAGAGGCTTTTGTGTTGATGCAATACACAGGGAATACAGTTCACATGGATGTACTTCATTTTGCAGAGAACTCATTTTGGTCTATGTAATTCCACCAAGACCAAATTGCCAAAACATTGCATCAGTAAATAATCAGTTAACCAGTTTAATGTAATTGAAAATGATACTGGCAGGGTATATGTCCTCTTCCCCAGTGTACTACAATCCTGGAGTTGGTAAACATAGATGTGCGGTGTGGGGGGCACAGCCCCCCACTTTGGAGAGTGTGGGGTGGTGTAGAACCACACACAGTGTGATTAACAACTACTTAACCTCTTAACATGAACTGTACAGTATAACAGCACACTAAGCATGGGGATACGAACAACAATAACTCCAATGTGGGTGGCTGTGCCCACAACAACCACACCCAACTATATATACCAACTCCAGTATCACTGTACAGCTGTACAGTGGGGAAGAGGGTATTTACACATACACTACTAGTTTTGATGGAATTAATTTACACAAGATGATTGCTTTGAAATGTTACCTTTTGCCAGTTAGTTTTCAGACAAATGATCTCCTGGGAAATATATTTTCTGCAAACTGAAGTAGATCCCTTCACATACACACACACATACTTGGCAACAGTGAGGGTAGAACTCCTACCTAGGTACTTATTGCTACTAATGTGGCCTTAATTGCACACACCACAGAGCTTGTAGGGTGAGGTGTGTCCTGAGCTTCCTGTAAAGTGAACATCACCAGGCCTTGTACAGTATGGTAATGGGGGATGTACTGGGTGTTAATGGACAATACACAGTATAACTTACTGTCATATACACATTGACAAACACATACATATACACATTTGACAGACCTAGTTTTAGTAGTGCTGACTACCTTGTCAGTGAGTCTATACTGTTACAGAGTTTTTTGCACATAGCACATGGATCATTGGGCTGGATGGTATTATCATTTACCTGTATGGTTGATGGTGACAGCGGTCCTCATACAGTGGACCTTGGGACATGTACTGGGGGTACCATGGTGTAAAGACTGTATACCCAGCACCCCCACCCAATGCTCTGACATACCCGCAATCACACATTGACCAGGACTGCAATACAAACCCTTGTCTATCTAATTATTGCTACTACAGGGATATGCATTTATTGCACATGCCACAGGGATAGTAACGGTTTAGTGTATTTGGAGAATGTGGCCTCAGAATGCTGTCTCCTACAAAACACACACACACACACACACACACACACACACACACACACACACACACACACACACAGACACACACACAGACAGACACACACACACACACACACACTTGCCAGGACTCAGAGGGCAACCCACGCCTATCTACCCATTTGTAGAACAGTGTTATGCTGGTACTGCAAGCTCCAGGTAGCCCATAGGGTGAAGAGTGTCACAAGGTACATTTAATGTGAATTACAGCAGCAGCCCTTTCTAAGTATAGCAATGGGGGTGTTGTGGGTGAGAAGGTCCTCAGAGTATTTTCAACTACAATTTTACAAACACACATTCACATTTGTCAGTACTGAGGTCCATAGGTGCAGGTGTTCCTAGGTGTGTACCAGGCTAATGTCCATGGAGAGATGAGAAGAGTAGGGCATGTGAGTACACTGGTATCCACCTGACATTTGTCAGCAGGCCATCTATCAACTGATGCCACTTAAGTGATCCACAGAGTGACAGATTCAACATCCACTCATCTGGTTTTCTCTTGAAAAGGGCCAAGGAGGTGTTCCAAATGACATGTATGCAACATATATTGCATAACATGGCAAGTGTCTAGGTTAGGGATTTGTACCCAAACATGTTCTGTTGACTGTGGTAGTCTGGTTGAGGTATCCATGGCATGTGCTGCATACAGAGTTGGGTTTCCTAGCTGTGGCATTCATAACACAGCTGGGCAGACATGTCATTGTCAGTCAATCACAGATTGCCTGTAAGCATCCAAAATGGATGCCTGCCATCTGCATATCTGTACAGAGGACAGACAGAAAGTAGCTAGCCAACATGTTATGCATTAGGATGAATGTTTTGACAGACAGACATCTGAAACTGATAGGTATGCCATTACTACATGACAGCAGCCCTCAATGACATGTCCTAAAAACATAGTAGTCTGCAGTTAATATCAACATATCAGATCAATATCCAATAGGAGATACATAATAACATACAGCTCACACACCAAGAACATGATAGTCAGTACTCAGAGTCCAGCTTTGCATGCAGGGGTGTATGGTTCCAGTACTACAATCTGCAATCTACTCTTACTTGGAAAAGCACTGTTAAAAGTAGTAACGTAATGATACAATACATGCAAGTGTGACTGCATATAACCTGGGATACTACCCAAGTATGAAACACATACAAAGAGAAAAGATTGTGGTACTACCCATATATACTCAGGTATCCCATACAGTATACTCACATTCCTTGCTACTTCATAGGTTCATAGCTTCATACTAGGCTATCTGCCCTGGGGCATTTATAAGCCTAGCCCGATTGTGTTTGGCTTATGCCACCCCTTGATTTGAGTATACTGTGCCCTTTTTAAAGTTTAGTTTACTGTGCCTCTGTCTAATAGTGACACGGAAGTAATCCCCGGGACAAACCTACGATCCCCCATCCACTCATCAAGATTCTTCTTGAAGAGAGTCAGTGAGGTGCTCTGCCTAACATGAATTGGAATTCTATTCCAGAGCAAAGGGAACCTCTGGGTTATGAATCTGTCCCTCCAGCATGTTCTATTTATTTCTGTGTTGAGGTTCAAGTCCCTCGAGCGCATGGCTCTAAGGGATTTAGATTTACTGAGGTGGAGCATGTCCATTAATTCTGGGTTGGACATAGCTTTATATGTCAGGCATAGATCACCTCAAAGTAGGCGGTATGCAACTGAGTAGAGCTGGAGTTTTTTTTAACCAAGCAGCATATGGCATCTGTTTGAGTCCCTTGATCCTCCTGGTGAGGTACTTTTGGGGTCTTTCTAATTGCTGCAGGTGTCAGGTAAGGTACATCCCAAAGGGGGCATTGTATTCTATGATGGGCCTGATGATGGATGAATAAAGGGGCACGATTGCCTCTCTTGATCTAGATGTGAATCCTTTTATGATGAGGTGGGCTATGTAGAAGGTCTTTCTAACCACTTTGGCAATGTGGTTGTCAAAGGAGAGATTGCTATCAACTTGGGTCCCTAGATCCTTAATTACTTTCTCTGTACTTAATGGGTTACCACCTATGTGGCAATTTGTGGGCACATTGTTTTTGCCAAAGGGTATGACTATACACTTTTTGGCATTTAGCTTTAGACCATGGCTCTGGCACCAGTTATCCGTCTCTGTGAGACCTTTTTGAAGGATGTTTGTGTCAGCTGGAGAGTCGATTATGGCACCCAGTTTGCAGTCATCTGCGAACTTGGTGAGCCATAGTCCTCCCACGTTGGCCTGTACCTCAGAAAAGTAAATACCGAACAAGAGATGTCCCAGGACAGTACCTTGTGGGATGCCACTTGTGACCGGTTTCGAGTCTGACATGGCTCCAGCAACTCTGACTCTGTGGGTTCTGTCTTTGAGCCAGTTTGCGACCCATCTTGTGACATAGGGGTTTATATTTAGGCTGGATAGCTTATCTATGATGCCCGAGTGGGGTATTGTGTCAAATGCCTTTGCGAGGTCCAGATAGGCTGTGTGGACTACCTTCCCTTCATCTATGGCCTTGGTGACTGTTTTGAAGAAGTCAACCAGGTTCAAAAGGCAGGATCTGCCCTTGACAAAGCCAAATTGGGTAGGATCTAGTGTCTGTAGGTCCCCAATGTCTTTGTTTATGAGCTCCATGATGATCCTCTCCATAGCCTTGCAGACTAGGTGAGTCAGGCTTATGGGACGATAGTTTCCAGGGTCCGTAGAGGCGCCACCTTTGTGGAGTGGGACCACTGTTGCTGTACACCATTCTTTGGGCACATATCCTGTAGTGAGGCTGAGATTGTACAGCAGATTTACTTGAGGGATTAGTTCTTCTTGGAGTTCATGTAGGACGCAACCCGGGACGCCATCTGGTCCCATGGAAGCAGTGTTTTTTGCTTTGGAGAGGGCGGCCTTCAAATGAGCATCAGAGATGTTTGGGAGGCTGCACTCTGCCAGGATAGATACTTGCTCTTTTGGGGGGAGGGGGGGGAGAAGTTTGCACTGAACCTGTCTGCCAGGATATTGGCGATGTCTGTGGGTTCAGTGTATTTTTTGTCATTTAGAATCAACTCAGAACAAGTCTGGGAGTTGCATTCTAGGTTCCTAACATAACTGAAAAAAGCCTTATGATTGTCCTTAGTGTCCTGTGCAATATTTCTCTCGAAGCTGGCCTTGGAGGATTTTATGAGGGATCGTAATTTTTTGCTAGCACTGATCAGAGATGCCTTCCCTTTTAGGGATTTTCCTCTATCATGTAGTAGCTTCCTCCTTCTGTTGTACAGTTTATTTATGGCTGGGGTCCACCAGACTGGACGCCTGCCTTTGGATGATTGGGTCTTGATTTTGTTTGGGATAGCATGATCCATGCATTCCTGGAGATGTCCGTAGAATGTGTTTATATAGGATTCTGCAGTTTGGGCCGTAGTTTCCACTGGCCCTGGGGCCTTGAAGGATTCCACTTCGGTTTTGAGAAGTGTGAAGTTCGATTTTGAGAAGTTTTTCACTGTGGTTTTCTGGGCTGGGGGTGGGGTAGGGATGTGGATATCCAGTGAAATTAATTTATGGTCTGATCTTACCAATGAGGGATATACTTCTGGTATGGATCATAGGGTCCCCATGTTGGTAATGATCAGGTCTAGTACGTTGTCCCCTCTTGTGGGAGTGGTGACTAGTTGTTCCATAGCATTTGAGTTTATAAATTCCCGGAACCTTTGGACTAAGGTTCTGGGGCTTGAGTAATGCTCCCAGTCTATGTTTGGGTAGTTGAAGTTGCCCAATATAATGGTGTTCGGAGAGATCTTCATATTCTCCAATGTTTTCAGGAAAGCCGAGTGGGATTCCTGATTTTGAGAGGGTGGTCTGTAGGATGCTATAAACTGAAAAGCAGTCTTGCCCACTGTCAGTTGCACATGGATGGTCTCTGATACTTCGTGCAATGCCACTAACCTGGAGGTGTGGATATCCTTGATAAATATGGAAACCCCCCCTCCTTTTGTGGTTCGGTCCGGGTTTTGGGGCCGAAAAGCATAATATGAGGTATAACCTGGTAGTGCTGGGGTGCTGGCTGGAGCCTTGAACCAGGTTTCTGTCACTGCACAGATATCGATGTTCTCCATAGTGAGAAGAGCTTCGAGTGCGTGCATCTTGAGGTTAAGACTTCTGGCATTTAGCAGCATTACCCTTAGTTTCTTGTTCCTTGTGCTGTCTATGGAGGTGGGTTTGACTTTTGAGCCTTGCCTAAAAAAGGCACTATGGGGGTGGCAAGAGCCTTTGCCAATATCTGAAAGCCCAGGGGTGACAGGTGCAAGCCGTCCCTAGCGAAGCAACGTGGCTTGTCGAGCATGTCATCCCAGGCTGACGGACACTGGATCCCCTTTGAATGACACCAAAATTTTAGCCAATTGTTAAAATCGATCATTTTGTCTTTATACGGTGGCATCATTCTAGGTGAGGGTAAGATGCTGCTCAAGGTCAGGGTCATACTGGCCTGGGCTACATGTTCAGAGAGCTCCTCTATGTCTCTTTTCATGTAGTCGAGGGAGGTACGTCTCAGGTCATTCACGCCAGCATGTACAATGACTGAGTCATATTTGTATTTGCTTTGCAGTGACTTGAGTGCTTGCGTATGTGGCGGATCCTAGCGCCGACAGGCAGCTCACTGTGACCTTCTCTTTATTCAGCCTGGTGAGAGGGACGTCAGTGTGTCTGACAATAGAGTCACCTATTACAAGAGTATCAGGTGTGTTATTCAGCCTTAAGGGCTGTGACTGCTTGGCACACTGACTTTGTGTGCTATGTGTTGTACGCGTTTTGTTTTGGGGTAGCGTTTGCTTGGATGTCTGCTTTGGAGGTCTCTGTTGCTTAGGTAGATTTTTATTTAGAGCCTTCGAGTATATTTTTGTGTTTTTATGTGTTTGGTTTGCTGTTGTGGTGGGACTATGTGATACTGGAATTGTGTTGTGTGAGGTTACCTTCTCCTCCTGACTGGTTACACCAGTTTTGAGATGAGAGAGCTCAGCCTCCAGTTTGGCTATATGGTTGCATCTCTCACATATATTTGAAACTGTTTGGAGGAGGAGAGGGTTGTCCGTGTACATGAGACAGTTGTAACATTGCCTCAAAATTCCCAGATTCACCAGCTGGACTGGAGAGGAAACTATTGACTGACCTTTAGACATGCTAGAGTAATATAGGGAACTGAATTAAAAATGGACCAATAGGGGACAAGGTAATCGTAGAGAGTATAAGAGTAAGTAGTGCTTATGGTTTATTAGTGCTAACTTGTAAGATTACTTATTTGGACCAGTGAGGGGCCTTAGAATGAGAATATGGTGTTTAATTTGAGAGATAGAGCAGTTCTAAGGGAAAAAGTGAACAGCAGACTTTGTGGAACCAGGAATAGTTTAAACCCAATTAGGTGGCGCTGCCCGATGTTGCGCTATGCGTAAAAACACGCAAAACCGTGCAAAAGAGGGTTTTAAGAGAGGGAGATCAAGGAGTTTGGAATTGACCCAAAATGGCCAGTAAAACTACAGTTTCAAGGCAGTAACCACTCCCACAGGGGCAGGCAGGCTGCTTAATGTTTATCACTGCCACTGATGAACACAGAGACTTCCCTTTAGCCCAAGCAAACAATGGCCTCCAAAAAACTTACAAACAGTTCAGAACAGCAAATCTGTAACTGAACTTTTTTAAATCTCAGAAAAGTGGGAAAAAAGCAAGATTTTTTTGTTTGTTTTTTTTTTTAAGGAAAGCAGATGTTCACAAGTATCAACAAGTTTGAACAGTGCAGTAAATGACCCCACGCTTGAGTGCTAGGCCAGAGACAGATAAAATGCAAGTTTTAAGAAAAAAACGATTTTAAAAATAAGTGCACACAGGAAATTCAGTAATCAGCTCTAGGTTGTGTTCTAAATACAGTTACCAACGCAGAAATCAAGTTTAACAAGCCAGAAAATACTCAAAAGTAGACGGCAATGCAGAAAACTTAACAAGTAATCTGAAGCAAAATACTTAAAATCTCAAAACTGGCTCCTTTCTTCTCTCAGTGTTTTCTCCTCTTGGTGGGTGCTTCACCAACAGCCAACAAGTCTGAAAAGACGCCAAAACCACGAGGCAATCGGGTTTTAAGAGAGGGAGATCAAGGAGTTTGGAATTGACCCAAAATGGCCAATAAAACTACAGTTTCAGGGCAGTAACCACTCCCACAGGGGCAGGCAGGCTGCTCAATGTTTATCACTGCCACTGATGAACACAGAGACTTCCCTTTAGCCCAAGCAAACAATGGCCTCCAAGAAACTTACAAACAGTTCAGAACAGCAAATCTGTAACTGAACTTTTTTAAATCTCAGAAAAGTGGGAAAAAAGCAAGATTTTTTTTTTTTTTTTTTTTTTAAGGAAAGCAGACAGCACATAGAAGCATGTTATGTACATGGAATTAAGAACACTTATTAAAGATGTCCAACAGCAACAAAACCCTACGGCAGAAGACAACAGCAGTAATTCAAACAGCTTCAGTAGAATCCAAACAGCTTCAGTAAAATCCAAAATTGTTTATTGTGTAAGCGCTTTCATAATGTTACACATTACTTCATCAGACAAACATAACATCCCCAACTTCAGTTTAAATACTAAATATTCAGTGCAATTTACCAATCCCAACTCATTAGGTTCCCTCCAAAACTTCCAATTAATCACAGACCAATTGGAGACTAGCATTTATTATAACCCCCCATTTTTTTCCATCTGACATTCCTATAATAAACAACTTCATACATTAAACAACAGATACATGAATTGAAAATATACATAAAAACATATCAGATTCATTAATATTATTTTCTTAATTTCCTAGCTTTTAAAACAGGTTTTAAAGGGACACAATCGTTCAAATCAGACCCCTGGTGTGCCCCTAATCTCAAGATCAACTGAATCTCAACATTTTCTGTGTCATTTACTACATCACCAAATCTTTTACTCTCTGACTGTACATGCAACACCTGAAATAAAAAAGTATGTAATCCCCCCTCTGTTAGCGTGTGCTTCTCTATTGCACTATAATCATGCCCCTTCTTATAACAATATCTCCCTGATCCTTTCCCTAAGACATCTGTTGGTTTTACCTATGTAAAACTTAAAACCATACAGTGTGCAACATACACAATATTATGTGTATTACAATTAGCTCCCACCCTCAAGTGCCATAAATGCCCACTATCTGGATGCCTAAAGAATCTGGACTCATCAACATGTGTGCAATATAAACATGCTCCACACTTTCTGGTCCCAGCTTCTAATGGACTTATATTATCACAAGATCTAGGGTAACAGAGTTGCTGTTTGAGATTCTTTCTATTCTTGAAACTATACCTAGGTTTATTGCCCACTAACTCACCCGTCCACTCATCCAAGGTTAAGATGTGCCAATTCCTACTTATTATTTTCTTGATTTCATCAACTCCCCCCTTAGTAAAAGTTAATACCACAGGAATTGTTTCTTCATTAAGACCAACCCTTTTCTGACTCAATTAAGGTCCGAAAAGTAGGGGGTACCACGACCTCTCCTTTCATTCATTACTTTCCCATCCATTTTGCCTATATCTTGTTCCTTGTATCCCCGTTCAACAAAAGCTTCCTCTAAAAAATTCAGTTCTTTCATAAAGTCAATATTCTCACAAGACAATGTAGAGACTCTCAGGGCTTGACCTTTCACTATGTGATTAAATATGTGTGGGGGGTGCATGCTGGTTCTAAACAAGAAGGATGGGCAATAGCACTCTTTCTTATGTAGTTTTGTGGAAATACCTCCTTCAACTGTTCATATCCAAAAAATCAGTGGATTGTAATGACCTATTCAACGTAAACTTTAAAAAATGGTTACTAGTGTTCAAAGCATCAACAAATTCCATTAGCTCAACTTCACTCCCTCTCCATCCAATATAAAGGTCATCAACAAAATGTTGGTAAAACTGAACTGGAGAGATGCCGCCTTCCTGTATCCATTGTTCCCATTGCATCATCACTAAATTTACATAGGAATTGGCACAACTTGTACCCATTGCTACACCCGCTGTTTGCCAATCACACACTCCAATAAACAAGAACACATTCTGCTCAAGCACTATTTCTAAGAGCATACAGATAAAATTTGTTTCCTGTATCCTGTGCTTACCCTCTCTCACTAAACAGGCTCTGGTCATAGCAATTCCCTCCTGATTCGGAATGCATGTGAACAATGAAGTCACATCCAAAGTTACTAAAACATCAAACATCTCCCCTTGTGGACCCATAGTAGCGTTATATAGATCTTTCAAAAAATGTTCTGTGTCTTTCAGTACTATGGGGTTGCTATCCAAAATCTTTCTTAATTGCTTTTCTAAATATATGGAAATAGGCTCAGTGAGCCATCCATCTCCTGCTACAATAGGTCTAAATTTAGGCTTGGTTGGATGCTTATGTATCTTGAGAAGCCCATGCATCTGGGGAACAAGAGGTTTGTCCAATTTAAAGTACTCTAACAAATCATGACTCAAAATGCCTAAACAATGACTTTCATACAAATTATTATTAATATGTTGCTGCATGGTGAACACAACATTCAAAGATACAACTTCATAGACATTCCTATCAGATAACATTTTCTCCATTTCACTCCAGTAGTACCCTGCATCCATAATTACCACTGGTCCACCCTTATCAGAAGTGAGAATTACTATATTCTTATTCCCTCATAAACTCTCAAGAGCTTCTCACTCATCGGCAGTTAAATTATTACATTTTGTACACTTACTGCGATCAGAATTATCATAAATTTCCTTCTCACAAGCTTGGATAAAAATATCTGTTAGGTGGAAAAATGTGTACAAAACAACTAGGTTTTCTACAAACATTTTTATGTATAAAGCTGTTGTCAAACATTTGCTTCAATGTGACATTCCTTGCAAACAAACATAACTCTGTTAACAGTTCACCAACATCAACATCACCAGAAGGTATAAAAGTCAAACCTTTTAAGAGTAAGGATGTTTCTGCATCTGTAAGACAGTACCTGGAAATATTCCAAACTACTCCTGCCCTTCAGTGCCCCACATTATCTTGAGTGTCCTCACTTGGAACAAAGTCACCGGTACCTTTCTCTTCTGACTGCCCTGTTGCATTCCTCGGTTGAAGGACTTCTTCCTGTGGTTCCGAAACAGTAGAGAAAAAGTTGAAAAGATCTGCTCCTTTATCGCGGGTATAATTTTTTGTCTCACCACCGTCGTGTTCTCCAAAGCTTGACAGGCGGTCCCTGCTTCAACTGCAGGAGGTAGCTCCACCAATGGAGTGGAGTATACTGATGGGGGATGCACCGGTGATGTCACCTGCCAAATTTGTAGAGTTTCTCTATTGGAAACCTCCCCTCGTGTGCCATTGGTCATCTGGATCGTGCCTTCTTGTTGATTAGTGCTCTCGCTCACAATAGGGCGTTGATTGGTTCTTACTTCATTGGAAACCATACAACTTTTTGGCCATGTAAAGACATGCTGATTTGAAAATCATGCAAGTCCCTGGCCAATTTCCTTCTTTTTTGCTGCAGCAGCCTTTGTTCATAGCATGACACTTTCTCTATAAGGTCATTAAAGTTGACATCTGCTCGCTCGTCTCCTACAATGTCAGCACATTAATTTTGCTGTTCAGCAACCCTATCACACAACTCTTTTTCTATGGGAGCAAAAAAGTTTATAAGCAGTCTCAGATAGGCATTACTGGTCTCTATATTAATTTTCTGCCATTCTGCTAGCAGAGAGGGATATGTATTCCCATACGATGGCATGTTTAAGACCCTCAGCCCTCGTGATATCACTGCTTTATTAAGACATGCTTTTATGTGAAATCTTTGGCATTGAAGCCTTTTGAACCTGAAGATGTCATTTTCCAGGTTCCTTTTCAGTTCACGGCTTCTAATGTTCATACTTTCATTGCACATTTGGCCATCATTACACTCAACATGTAAGTCACTTTCTAGCAGCAGATTTTGCTGTACTTCCATAAAGTCATTTAACCTCGTACAAGAGGACATACCCATAGATAAATTCATTTCTACATCCAAAACTACATTGGTGCCTTCTGCCATACTCACAGTTCCAATAAACTTGATAAATGAAAACCCAAAGGAACAGACAGTAAATCCAATAGTCCAACAGCAACAAAACCCTGTGGCAGTAGGCAACAGCAGTAATTCATTAAGTTCCCTCCAAAACTTCCAATTAATCACAGACCAATTGGAGATTGCAAATGGTCTGTGATTAATTGGAAGTTTTGGAGGGAACTTAATGAGTTGGGATTGGTAAATTGCACTGAATATTTAGTATTTAAACTGAAGTTGGAGATGTTATATTTGTCTTATGAAGTAATGTGTAACATTACGAAAATGCTTACACAATAAACAATTTTGGATTTTACTGAAGCTGTTTGGATTCTACTGAAGCTGTTTGATTTACTGCTGCTGTCTTCTGCCACAGGGTTTTGTTGTTGCTGGAGTACTGGATTTGCTCTCTGTTCCTTTGCATTTTCACTTTTCAAGTTTATTAGAACTGTGAGTATGGCAGAAGGCACCAATGTAGTTTTGGATGTAGAAAAGAATTTATCTATGGGCATGTCCTCTTGTATGAGGTTAAATGATTATGGCAGTACAGCAAAATCTGCTGCTGGAAAGTGACTTACTTGTTCAGTATAATGATGACCAAATGTGCAATGAAAGTATGAACATTAGAAGCCGTGAACTGAAAAGGAACCTGAAAAATGACATTTTCAGGTTCAAAAGGCTTCAATGCCAAAGATTTCACCTGGAAGCATGTCTTAATAAAGCAGTGATACCACAAGGGCTGAGGTTCTTAAACATGCCAACGTATGGGAATACATATCCCTCTCTGCTAGCGGAATGGCAGAAGATTAATATAGAGACCAGTAATGCCTATCTGAGACTGCTTATAAACTTTTAAACTCCCATAGAAAAGTTGTGTGATAGGGTTTCTGAACAGCAAAATGAATATGTGGACATTGTAGGAGATGAGCGAGCAGATGTCTACTTTAATGACCTTATAGAGAACGTGTCATGCTATGAACAAAGGCTGCTGCAGCAAAAAAGAAGGAAATTGGCCAGGGACTTGCACAATTTTTCAAATCAGCACGTATTTACATGACCAAAAAGCCGTGTAGTTTGCAATGAAGTAAGAACCAATCAACGCCCGATTGGGAGTGAGAGCATTAATCAACAAGAAGGCAGGCTCGAGATGACCAATGGCACACAAGAGGAGGTTTCAGAAGAGAAACCTCACAAACTTGGCAGGTAATGTCACCGCTGCATCCCCCATCAGATTACGCCACTCCATTGATGGAGCTACCCTCTGCAGTTGAATCAGGGATTGCCTCTCAAGCTTTGCAGAACACGACGGTGGTGAGACGAAAAATTATACCTGCAACAAAGGAATAGATCTTTTCAACTTTTCCCCTACCGTTTCAGAACCACAGGAAGAAGTCCTTCGATGGAGGAATGCAACAGGGAGGTCAGAAGAGAAAGGAACGGGTGACTTTGTTCCAAGTGAGGACACTCAAGAAAATGTGGGGCACCGAATGGCAGGAGTAGTTTGGAATATTTCCAGGTACTGTCTTACGGATGCAGAAACATCCTTACTCTTAAAAGGTTTGACTTTTATACCTTCTGGTGATGTTGATGTTGGTGAACTGTTAACAGAGTTATGTTTGTTTGCAAGGAATGTCACATTGAAGCAAATGTTTGACAACAGCTTTGTACATAATAATGTTTGTAGAAAACCTAGTTGTTTTGTACACATTTTTCCACCTAACATAGATATATTTATCCAAGCTTGTGAGAAGGAAGTTTATGATAATTTTGATCGCAGTAAGAGTAAAAAATGTAATAATTTAACTGCTGATGAGTGGGGAGCTCTTGAGAGTTTATGAGGGAATAAGAATATAGTAATTCGCCCTTCTGATAAGGGTGGACCAGTGGAAATTATGGATGCAGAGTACTACTGGAGTGAAATGGAGAAAATGTTATCTGATAGGAATGTCTATGAAGTTGTATCTTTGAATGTTGTGTTCACCCTGCAGCAACGTATTAATAATACTTTGTATGAAAGTTATTGTTTAGGCATTTTGAGTCATGATTTGTTAGAGTACTTTAAAGTGGACAAACGTCTTGTTCCCCAGATGCATGGGCTTGCCAAGATACATAAACATCCAGCCAAGCCTAAATTTAGACCTATCGTAGCAGGGGCTGGATGGCTTACTGAGTCTATTTCCATATATTTAGAAAAGCAATTAAGAAAGATTGTGGATAGCAACCCCATAGTATTGAAAGACACAGAACATTTTTTGAAAGATCTAATATAAAGCTACTGTGGGTCTACAGAGGGAGATGTTTTATGTTTTAGTAACTTTGGATGTGACTTCATTGTTCACATGCATTCCGAATCAGGAGGGAATTGCTATGACCAGAGCCTGTTTAGTGAGAGGGGGTAAGCACAAGATACAGAAAATAAATTTTATCTGTATGCTCTTTGGAATAGTGCTTGAGCAGAATGTGTTCTTGTTTATTGGAGTGTGTTATTGGCAAACAGCAGGTGTAGCAATGGGTACAAGTTGTGCCAATTCCTATGCAAATTTAGTGATGATGCAATGGCAACAATGGATACAGGAAGGGGGCAACTCTCCAGTTCGGTTTTACCAATGTTTTGTTGATGACCTTTTTATTGGATGGAGAGGGAGTGAAGTTGAGTTAATGGAATTTGTTGATGCTTTGAACACTAGTAACCATTTTTTAAAGTTTACGTTGAATAAGTCGTTACAATCCATTGATTTTTTTTGGATGTGACAGTTATAAAGGTTGAAGGAGGTATTTCCATGAAACTACATAGGAAACAGTGCTATTTCCCATCTTTCTTGTTTAGAACCAGCATGCACCCCCCACACATATTTAATCACATAGTGGAAGGTCAAGCCCTGAGAGCCTCTACATCGTCTTGTGAGAATATTGACTTTATAAAAGAACTGAATTTTTTGAGGAAGCTTTTGTTGAATGGGGATACAAGTGACAAGATATAGGAAAAATGCATGGGAAGGTAATGAATGAAAGGAGAGGTAGTGGTACCCCCTACTTTTTGGACCTTAATAGAGTCAGAAGAGGGGTTCGTCTTAATGAAGAAACAGTTCCTGTGTTATTAACTTTTACCAAGGGAGTAGATGAAATCAAAAAAATAATAAGTAGGAACTGGCACATCTTAACTGTGGATGAGAGGACGGGTGAGTTAATAGGCAATAAACCTAGGTATAGTTTCAAAAATAGAAAGAATCTCAAACAGCAACTCTGCTACCCTAAATCTTTTGATAATATAAGTCCATTAGAAGCTGGCACTAGAAAATGTGGAGCATGTTTATATTGCACACACGTTGATGAGTCCAGATTCTTTAGGCACCCAGATAGTGGGCATTTATGGCACTTGAGGGTGGGAGCTAATTTTAATACACAGAATATTGTCCTATTTGCACACTGTGTGGTTTTAAGTTTTACGTGACAAAAACCAACAGATGTCTTAGGGAAAGGATCAGGGACCACATATATTGTTATAAGAAGGGGCATGATTATAGTGCAATAGCGAAGCACATGCTAACAGAGGGGGAGTTACATGCTTTTTTATTTCAGGTGTTGCATGTACAGTCAGAGAGTAAGAGATTGGGTGATGTAGTAAATGGCCCCCAAAATGTTGAGCTTCAGTAGATCTTGAGATTAGGGGCACACTGGAAGTCTGGTTTGAACAATTATGTCCCTTTATAACCTGTTTTAAAAGCTATGAAATTAAGAAAATAATATTAATGAATCTGATATGTTTTATGTATATTTGTTAATCCATGTATCTGTTGTTTAATGTATTTAGTTGTTTATTACAGGAATGTCAGATGGAAAAAAAAGTGGGGTTATAATAAATGTTAATCTCCAATTGGCCTGTGATTAATTGGAAGTTTTGGAGGGAACTTAATGAGTTGAGATTGGCAAATTGCACTGGATATTTAGTATTTAAACTGAAGTTGGGGATGTTATGTTTCCCTGATGAAATAATGTGTAACATTACAAAAGCGCTTACACAATAAACAATTTTGGATTTTACTGAAGCTGTTTGGATTCTACTGAAGCTGTTTGAATTACTGCTGTTTTCTTCTGCCACAGAGATTTGTTGCTGTTGGACTATTGGATTTGCCCTCTGTTCTTTTGGGTTTTCATTTTTTTTAATTAAAGATGTAATTACCGATATTTTATCAGACTGGAATGTGATCACTGGTTACCAGGGCTGAGCTATGCTTAGTAAGGTGCAAGCATTGCTTAAATGTAAATGCTAAACAGATTTGCACACTGGTAAGTGAAGCCTATACGGTGTAAGCACGTATTCATTTAACCATACGTTAGCACCGCTTAGTGTTGTGCAAACCCATGCAAACACGCTTAAAGCTGCTCAAAACTGCCTTAACTGCTCTGTATCCAACAGTCCTTGTTCTGCCTAGCAACAAAATAAACAGCCCTTGCAAGTCCTGAACCCAGGACCCTCTAGACTATTGTCACAGTACTTAACCACTAAGCCATCTGAGGTGTAAAAATATCTGTTGCTTTTTCAAATATGTCATTCAATACACGTACTGACTAGTAGTGAACAACTGCTTTGACTGCTACAATTGTTTACTACTTGTTAGTGAAAATATCGTTGAATCAGTCATGTTTTTATATCTAAATATACACATATCAGATAAATATGGTGGGATACATCTGAGATGGTATATACAACACTCATGTTTACACATAACAAGGATATGGAGATATATATATATATATATATATATATATATATATATATATATATATGGTGGTGCAGTGGTTAGTGTTGCCACCTCACAGCAAGAGGTTCTCCGGTTCGATCCTTGGCTGGGATGCCTTCTGTGTAGAGTCTGCATGTCCTCCCTGTGGTCGCATGGGTTTCCTCCGGGTGCTCCAGTTTCCTCCCAAAGACATGCTGTAGGTGGATTGGACAAACTAAATTGGCCCTAGGTGTGAGTGAGTACATGTGTGTGCCTTCTGTGGAAGGTTGTGCGCCGGGCTGGCAACTCGACACTGTAAAACTCCACTGCCAATCATGAGCGGATGGTGATCTGCTGTGGCGACCCCTAAAAGGGAAAAGCCAAAAGAAGAAGATATACATATGCATGTATGTATATATATATATATATATATATATATATATATATATATAAAAACATATGCCCATAACATGTACTGGAGTCATACCTAAGCACCATAACCTCTTAGTGCAAGGGAACATAATGTAAGTATTGCAGTTATAAATGTAGAATGTTGCTACAGTGACAATGGTTGTGTCAACATACATGTTGTGAAGGAGGGCTCTTCTGAAACTGACATGTATGCCATCAGTTACTGGCAGACATCATAATTAAGTACCACACAACTTACAGTAATGATCCTGAGGAATACAGCAGAAATATGAGCAATAAACATGGACAGTCTGAAACAATCTGGTCAGTCGAGATGTATACACAAAACTCCTTAGTGCAAGAAATATGGACCAAGCCTGACTAAGGGGATATTTACAGCCATGAAAATGGGGATATATAAATACTGGAGTAGATAAGCTCACACAGTTGATGCATTCACACCTTCCTGTCTGTCCTAACACATATTAACTGGAGAAGCAGAGGTCTCAAGCCCACATATTTCCCACTAGTTAGTGACATGCATCTTCACAGCATCCCTCTGCTTTGTCAGAAATACACAACATGTATGGTGGCCAAGCAACAGTACATCTGACAAATATCTGGACATAACTTCACACTACGGTAAATACATTGAGCTGGTAGGCATGTCACCAAGCACTGTCTAAGACTGCCATAACACTACATAATACACATGTAATTGCAAATATAGCAGGCACTACAGGCATAAAACAGCATGGAGTAACAGACACCAGTGTGAAAGTGCATACCCACAACCAATCTCAACACAGTCACAGTCACATTATGGTAAGGCTAATTAATTGTACAGTATATGGACTGTGTGAACAAAACCCATCATTACATTCACACACTAACCCTACATATACTAGCCCAATTCACAGTGTAGTCTGATGCCTGACTGTGGTATGGGACATGTCTCAGTCTGGCTCTACAAACATATAAGTTGATAGGATACCAGAAACTGGAGCAGCATGCAATGTCAGATAGAACAGGACCAAGAATACTGACATCTACCCCAGTCTGTGCACAGGCCAAATAACATATTCGCAATACACTGCTACACAATACTAACACTCTGTCAACAATCACCATAAATACACAGACCTCACCACTGTACAGACTAGAACAGAATGTCCAGGTTTTGTCCTCAAATATAAGGCCTCCTATACATAACATGTCTGACAGTGTGAAATAGTGGCTTGATATCAGGAATGATGTCAGTAAATAATGATATACTGTACATATCTACCTCTTACTGCATCACCTATGGACAAAGGGTGACAGACTTAGGGGACAGAGCCACAAACACAGGGCCAATATTGACATATTGCTGTTATAAACTTTGAAAATTGCTGGTGTAACAGGGTTTGTTATGACATATCTCTTCTGAGGGATATGATGTCTGTAACACACATGGCTGTTACCATTTACTGACTGCAATCATCAGAGTATGCTACTGCATTTATAAAGACAGAAAATGTGTGAGTAACATAACACATCTAAGACTCCAAACTCTGGCCATTCTGCAGATAGCCCTTCAGGTGAGTTCTCTCAGCTACATAACACTGTCATGCCAGACTTTAAATCATGCAGAACAGCCATATCCACACAAACCCTGCCAAACCAATATGACTTCAAATGTAGAACAGCAATACTTACATTCTGTCCCCATGTATGGAACATCCACCTCCAGTTTGTTGGCCTGTCCACACTGTTTGTTGTAAGAGTTATTTCCAACTACCCTCTGTGATGCTGTTTATCAGACACTCTCAAAGTCCTGCTCACAGTGAAAGGGCCAACACCCACATGAAGTGCTTAGCTACAGGAGTGTGTTTACATGCAATTGGCTATAGGAATGATACCACATCTGTTCCACATGCAATTAGCAAGTGGGAGACTCCAATTCGTGCACAGGCCATCAGCTGATCATAAGCATTACCTACAAAAGTCAAGCTGCTGCCAATGCAAAACAGATATATTTTTCCACATCTACCAGAGGGGGGGGGGGGAGAGACAGAGAGAAAGAACCAAGCATGTTTGTGTATGATCCGTGGGTGGAGAGAGGCTAGTAACTGAATACGTTTCTGCAGGTTACACTATTCCTGCACAGACACCTGCCTGCTTCCTGGATCGCTAATTCACCTCATTTGCATAGTTTTCACCAGCAAATGAAGTAATTAGCATATAGCAGTGGTGTCTGTGTGGGAATAGTCTAGGCTCGCTTATTCACATCTCAGGGGCTCATTCCTGGATCGCTCAGCAGCCATATTGCATGCAGCAGCTCTGACACTATTCAGGCACTCCGTGCAGTGCTTTCTGAATCTGGGGGAATGTTTTTTTAAAAGATGTATTGCAACTTTAAGTAATACATGATGTGTTTCTTGGTTTTTGATTGGATGGTTTGCATTTAAATAGTGGAGGGAAGATTGTTTTAATTAGGTCTAATGAAGCTACCTTGATGGTAATGAAAGCGCTTACCATTTCTTTAGCATTCCTGTTTCATTAAAGTGTTTGTCTTCTACTGTGGTGTGCGCTCAGTTTCTTTTTATCTGACATGCAGGTCAAGGTAGTCAGTGTGAACCATTTTTCCCTCATCCATTGCTTTGGTTACCTTCTCAAAGTCCACCAGGTTGAGTAGGCATGATTTGCCCTTGACAAAACCAAACTGGGTTGGGTCCAGTGTCTGGAGGTTTACTATATCGCTGTTGATCATTTCCATAATAATTCTTTCCATGACTTTACATATAAAACTAGTAAATAAATTTTCTGGTAATAACCCCACATAGTAAATTATGAAGTCAACGTGTTGTTAGAAGCACAAACAGTTTAGTTTTGCGTTTTACGTTTGTTCAGCACTAAAAGTTCCAGTCTATTCAGACCATAGAATGCTTGTAGCTGTTCAATAAGCTATAAATCACATAAAGGCATGGAAATTCACGTCTGTTCAGACCATCAATACCAAACTCCAATAGATAAATTCCTTAATGCACAATGCTGCCAATGGATGAAAGAAAACGTTCAAATATAATAAAAATTCTGGTTTATTAGATCCATGGTAAGCGCTTTCGCAATAAGCTTTTTCAAACCTTTAACATCCTTTTACATCACTTCCTTTAAATACTACTATATTAATTGAAGCTGCCAATAATTTACTCAGTTAAATCATTAAATCATTAAAAACAAGTTGCAATGCAGCCTTAACTTTTGCTCAAACGCTCTAAAATAAAATATATAGAATACATAACTTAATAACTAGTACATCAATATTACTAAGCAGTGAATTAAAACCATAGAATCATACCTATTATATTTTATTAAAAAACATATATAAAAAAAATAAATATATTTATATATATATGTGTATGCACTAGGGACTTGGTCCATGTGGACCTAAGTTATATTCTATGTCTTCTGTTTTTAAGTATGGGTTTTAAGGGCACTCTGTCATTTAACCCTGGGGGGATGTGTGCACTCAATTTAATTATCCACTGGGTTTCCACTGACTCGGTTTTGTTTCTGATATCGCCCCCCCCTGATAGATGGTTCTAATACTTGTAAAACTGAAAATGTAAATGTATGTTCAGCACTAGTTTCCATTACGTGTTTGGATAATGCATTTACTTCAGATTTAATACGTATTTGGTATATATGTTCACGAATACGTTGTTTTAACATGCGATTCGTTTTACCAACATAATATGAATTGCATAATGAACACATAGCCAAGTATACTAAATGCTTGGTCTCACAATTTGCATTCACATTAATAATGAAACTATCACCTGTCGTTGGATGTATAAACATAGGTGTATCAAGTATATACTTGCAATAATTACATTTATTGCAAGGCCTAGAACCCAAATTCTCATGCTTAATTTCATGATTTCTGGTGTTGAACAACAGAGCATTTTATATAGATTATTTTTGTTTTTATAGGCAAAATTAGGATATTCTCCAATAAATTTGGATACTTCAGGGTCCAATTTTAATATTTCCCAGTATTTGAGAACTATTTCTTTCACAGAATTTATATCCTGTGTATAATGGACCGAGAATCTAAGTATGTCTTTTTCAACATCCTGTATATCATTGCTTTTTAACTTATATTCATTAAAACCACCCTCAGAGAAGATGGGAATTGCTCTAGTAGATCTCATATCTCTGACTTTATTAATTGTATCATCTATTTCCCTTGACTTATAGTTTTTTACTCCAAACTTAGTTTTCATGTCCCTTAAACCTTGCTCAAATAGTTCCTCATCTGGTGTTAACCTAGATATACGCATGTCCTGACCCTTCATAACATTTCTGAAAATGTGTGGAGGGTGCATGCTATCTCTACTTAACAAATTGTTCTTATAACAAGGTTTCCTGTGCACTCCGGTGTTATACCCTCCTTCTGGTAGTCGCCAGATATTTATATCTAGAAAAGATATCTCCCTATCAGAAAAAATCATGGTGAATTTAAGAAAGGAAGTTAAAGCATTAATTTCTTTCTCAAATCTATCCAGTTCAACTGTGTTTCCTTTCCACAAGGGTTAAAAGGGTTGACTAGTAACACTACATCTAATGTAACTATAGAACAACAGCAGGTAGTACGTAGTAAGGTGCGTACAACAGCTAAAGAAAATATAGCTCATGAGCTGCCACACCCTTTCCCTATAGTGGAACATCATTACAAAGGGAGAGAACGATCTATGAGCAGGGGCAGACAAAAGAGAAAGGCACCTACCAACGAATTGAGAGAACCCACACTCAAGAAAATGTGGGAGAGACTAACTTAGTACATAACCTGTCACATAGACCGTTGAACAAATACGATCTAGAAGTACTTAATAAAGGTTTATCCTTTATTCCTTCTAGAATGAGTTCTATTACAGATTCTATTATAGATCTAAAAATGTTTACTAGAAACTTACAGCTCAAAGTAATCATGAAATTAAGCATGAGAATTTGGGTTCTAGGCCTTGCAATAAATGTAATTATTGCAAATATATACTTGATACACCTATGTTTGTACATCCAATGACAGGTGATAGTTTCATTATTAATGTGAATGCAAATTGTGAGACCAAGCATTTAGTATACTTGGCTATGTGTTCATTATGCAATTCATATTATGTTGGTAAAACGAATCGCATGTTAAAACAACGCATTCGTGAACATATATACCAAATACGTATTAAATCTGAAGTAAATGCATTATCCAAACACGTAATGGAAACTAGTGCTGAACATACATTTACATTTTCAGTTTTACAAGTATTAGAACCGTCCAGCAGGGGGGTGATATCAGAAACAAAACTGAGTCAGTGGAAACCCAGTGGATAATTAAATTAAGTGCACACATCCCCCCAGGGTTAAATGACAGAGTGCCCTTAAAACCCATACTTAAAAACAGAAGATATAGAATATAACTTAGGTCCATATGGACCAAGTCCCTAGTGCATATACACATATATATAAATATATTCATTCTCTCTATATATGTTTTTTAATAAAATATAATAGGTATGATTTTATAGTTTTAATTCATTGCTTAGTAATATTGATGTACTAGTTATTAAGTTATGTATTCTATATATTTTATTTTAAGAGTGTTTGAACAAAAGTTAAGGCTGCATTGCAATTTGCTTTTAATGATTTAATTGAGTAAATTATTGGCAGCTTCAATTAATGTAGTAGTATTTAAAGGAAGTGATGTAATAAGATGTTAAAGGTTTGAAAAAGCTTATTGCGAAAGCGCTTACCATGGATCTAATAAACCAGAATTTTTATCATATTTGAACGTTTTCTTTCATCCACTGGCAGCATTGTGCATTAAGGAATTTATCTATTGGAGTTTGGTATTGATGGTCTGAACAGACGTGAATTTCCATGCCTTTATGTGATTTATAGCTTATTGAACAGCTACAAGCATTCTATGGTCTGAATAGACTGGAACTTTTAGTGCTGAACAAATGTAAAACGCAAAACTAAACTGTTTGTGCTTCTAACAACACGTTGACTTCATAATTTACTACGTGGGGTTATTACCAGCAAATTTATTTACTTGTTTATCTAATTCTGGCTTATGTTGTGCTGGTAATCTATAGCGTCTTCATAGCAGCGATTGTCTTTATTTTTACTTTACATATAAAACTACTGAGACATATAGGTCTGTAGTTTCCAGGGTCTGTAGATGACCCACCTTTGTGCAGAGGGATGACTGTTTCTGTTCTCCATTCATGAGTCATGAAGCCTGCTTGGAGGCTATAGATAAATGGTAATTCCAGAGTCCCTGATAGGTTGTGTTTCATGCTATTTAGAAGGCATCCTGGGATATTGTCTGGGCCCACTGATGCAGAGTTCTTGGTGTTAGAGAGAGCATTAAGGACCAGTTCCCTAGTAATAGTAGGGGGAGTTATATTTGATGGTGTTTCCTGAGGGAAGGTTGAGGGGGGTAAAGTTGGAGCTGAATTTATTAGCCAGGAGGTTTGCTATATCTTCTGGCTCAGTATAGGTAACTCCATTTACAATGAGCTCTGTACACAACTGTGTACTGCATTTGAGGTTGCAGACACAGCTGAAGAATGCTTTGTGGTTGTCCTTGGCCTGCAAGACCAAATTTACCTCAGATTTGGCTTTGGTAGACTTTATTTGTCCTCTGAGTTGTTTGTTAGTTTGATGAGTGCTTTTATCCTGCTGGGTGCTGCACCTCCTAATTTTTGTTATGATTTTCTTCCTTCCATTATACAGCCTATTGATTTTGTGATTCCACCAGGGTGGCTTGTTTTTAAGTTAGTTCTGTACTTCTTCCTGGTGGGTACAGCTGCCTCTATGCAGCTATTAACATACTTGTACAGGGGGGATCTGTGAACAGTTCTCCATAGGCAGCAGTGTTCTCAGTGTTTATGGGCCTCAAAATCTTGCCAGATTATCACTTAATGGCAGTAAGTTATTCTTAGAGTAGGTTCTGAATATTCCAAGTTTAGCTGTAG
Organism: Protopterus annectens; assembly: GCF_019279795.1. Classification (NCBI taxonomy): domain Eukaryota; kingdom Metazoa; phylum Chordata; order Ceratodontiformes; family Protopteridae; genus Protopterus; species Protopterus annectens. Next base: position 1,605,484,911 of record NC_056732.1, read on the forward strand.
GTCCAGGTTTTGTTTTTACTTCAAAGGAGACCATTTTGTGGTCTGACCTTACCAGGGAACACATTACAGTAGGGGGTGTTCAGCACTCTCCCATATTAGGGAGAACCAGATCCAGTATAGTTGCACCCCTGGTTGTAGTATTTACAATCTGATCCAGGGAGTTTGTGTTTACAAAATCCAGGAATATCTGTGCATGTGCGTTTGGTGTCATATAGGATTTCCAGTTAATAGAGGGGTAATTAAATTCACCCATTAATATGGTATTGGGTTGAATGGTTAGTGTTTCTAATAAGTTTAAATACATGGTATGGGTTTTCTGGATCATACAGGGAGACCTATAGCTTGCAAGGAAGTGGTATTGGACTTTCCCTATGGTGATTTGAACATGCATTGTCCTGTTTGACCAGCCTTGAAGTATATTTATTTTTGATGAAAATAGAGACACTTCCACCTTTAGTTCCTGCCTGTATAGTAGCTGGTCTAAATGTCTGGAAAGCATTATAACTTTGTACTGTCGGTGTGCTCGCCACGGCTTTAAACCATGTCTCAGTGAGCACACAGATGTCAGCATTCCCTAGGGTGAAGAAAGCTTCTAGGGATTGGAGTTTTTTGTTTCTACTTCTAGCACTGAGCAGTAATACCTTTAGATTTTTGTGGTTTTGATTTGCTGTCAGAAGTACTTTCAGTATGGCATTGCCTAAATAAGGCACTTTGGAGAAAGACAATTTTTAACTAACATTTGAAAACCTAGAGGGGAGAGGTGCTGTCCTATAGAGTCTACTTGATTTTTTTGGGGGGTGTAGGAGGATGAATGTTTCTGTGATATTAGGTTTCATATTATTCTGAAATGTCTGAAATAGAGGAGAAAAAGTCAATTTTGACAGTCAGATGCATAATTTCTTTAAACCTTTTTCTAAGGAACAGGGATCCCTAATGGCCATCCAAAGTTTTCTCCCATACCTTGATTCCACAAAAGTGATGTCCTCAGGAGGGAGCCAAAGGCCAGATGTATCTTTGTAGTGAGAATTCAATATGAGCTATGCGGAACACACCTCTTCATTGAAGAATAAAGAAAATGGCCCTTGTATATTTTATTTTTATCCTCAAGACCTTTACTGGTACCTGTGAAGGATTGTGTTCTTTACTACAAAATACATACATACTTTGTTCCGTGGGGAAGACCAAAAGCAGTCTCTTTTGTTGTAGAGTACTTTCATGTACAATTATAAAATATTCACAGAAGTTAACCTGCAGAAAATGGCAGAAGTCATATCATAAAAAAGAACAACAGTGAATGTACTTTCTGCATAGGCTGAGGAAGTTCAACTTCCCACAGGAGATGTTGGTTCAGTTCTACACAGCAGTCATTGAGCCTGTCCTTAACTCATCCATAACAGTGTGGTTTGGATCTGTGTGTAAACATGACAAAAATAGGTTACAGCGAATAGTCAGGTCTGCTGAAAATATCATTGGTGCTAGTTTGCCCTCCTTACAGGACCTGTACTATTCCAAAGTCATGAAACGGGAAGGGAAAATCATCACTGACATCTAGACTACCATCTTTTTGAACTATTACTATCGGCCAGTCCTTATAGACTAATATGCACCAAAACAAGCAGACATTAGAACATTTTTTTCCACAGGCCATCAAGTTCACAAATGGTTAATTCAGCTTATTAGGCTGAGTAATCTTTTTCCCAAACCTCTGAAGGTTCTGCAATATTGTTTACTTATTGTTAATACTTGTTTCTTTCAGTTTATCTCAGTATTCCTTGCATCGAGTTGCACTTTGCACCTTGTACATATATGTATATTTACATTTTTTGTCTTGTTTTTAATAGTTGTATGTTGTTTATGTAATTCATACTTGGAGAGTCATTGAAACCAGAGTCACATTCCTTGTATGTGTGCATACTTGCTCAATAAATGTGATTCTGATTCTGAAGTGCTAATAGTAAGTAATAGTTAGCAGTAAGTGAACTAGGGAATAGTAATTCTTTAGATCAGTCAGGAGTATATAGTGAGATAAGTTAAGTACTATTTTCCTGCATCTGTGTGAATATGTGTGTTAGATAACTACTTAAGGAGCACATCTGTAACAGTGGCTACTTTAAAGATTGCACACTTTCAAACATTCAGGATCTGCCGTATGCTTTACTTGTAATATGAACCTGGGTAGTTCTAATGAAGATACTAACACAGGCACTATAATAGTTTGAAACAGTGGAGTTGGAGATGGTTTTGTACTTCTACAACAGACTAGGAAAACCCTGTTAATGTCAGTCATCAAAGTGGATGCTCTGTTGAGCCGGTGCAGGAATCGCATCTTCTCCTAGTTGCTAAAAATGCATCTAGATTTTGCATTCTTCTGGCTTCTAATATCTTTATTTTTTCACTTCCTTCTCACTCTCCCCACTGCAAATAACTTACAATGCTCAAAACATTTTTTTTGGTGCATTTCAAGGGATTAAACATTTCTCAGACAGACAAAAAATGCCTTCAGTTATCTCTGCACAGTATCCCTGTTAAACTTTATTACAAGACTCGAATTTATGCTCAAGTCGTAAACATAAGTACTGTGTGTGGTAATCGTTAGTTACAGTCTGTTAGATGCAAGTACACTTCCTGATTGAATTAGGCGAGAAGAAATAGAATTACTTCATTCAATGTCTGGAAAAACAATTATTTTCTCTCTTTTCAAGGATTTTCATTAAAAAGTCACAACAGTCCAGCAAGAAATTGAGGGACCAACAGTTCTCAGTCAAGAAAAACTGAAGATAAAGCATGGCAATGCTGGTTATATGCCAGTCTTACACTACCTCTGTAAGAACCTTCTGAAGTACAAAAGCATTACTGATCTTCGCAAGGAAATGCAAAAAAAAAAAAAGTAAAAAAACAAATGTTATGATTTCTTTTTACAGTAACCCACTCAGAAAATGAGCTCTTTTTCTTTGGTAAAATAATGCTATAACTCCATCAATTTGGCAAAACAGCATTTTGAGAAACCCACAGCTGCACTTCTTTTTGGCGAGTTTGACTCCCCAAGCTCTTCTGTAACTGCATGAGGTTGTTGACATCATATTGGTTGAATTAAACCATTTTGTAGTGATGTTAATTCTTAGACTCATGGTAAGGCCTTAAATAATGTTTGCATGATTTTTGCTTGTATTAAAAAGTTATTTTTGACCACAAGGATAAGTTTGAAAGGGGTCTTCAGCTACGTCTCAATTCTGAACTTTACCCAGAGGATCAAGTAGAATTATAAAGCAAACTTGCATTACAATAACTTCACTAACAAAAGAAAAATAAAGAATTGTCAAATGGATAATATTTAGACAGAAATATTTTCCTCATTTGAAAATACTTAAAAAAAAATCAGACACACACACACAGTATGTAATAAGACAAATACAAATATGTGACCCTCTGGTGGGTTAGAACTGAAAAGCACACTACTTTTTTGTTTGTTATCCTGCCAAGAGAAGACATTGAAAGAAGGCAGGGAGGCAGTCTTTTACCTGAACTGCTGAAAAGTCTTTGCAGAATAGAATGCTAGACAAAGGAGGAAAGTCCACAAAGAAGTGAATCTAGACATAGGATGAAAGTCTTACAGCTACCACATTGATGACTATAGCAAAAAGAGTATACCAGTAGATAAAGTCTCAATGAGACTTTACATCCCAAATAAAGTACCAAATTCCATGTTAAAGAAACTATTACATGGACAAGTTGAAGTCACTGCAAAGAGGGGCCACAAAGACGGTGCAAGGTATTCCAAATATAAACTGTATCTGACGGCTCAGAGAGATGAACAAGTATGTCATTGAGTACAGAAAACTGAAAGAGGGCATGATGAATCATTTAAACACCTTGCATGGAGTGAGGTTGTGCGCATTTAACTTTTTTTTTAAGGGGAGTAAGGTTTTTAGGTTAGATGAATTGCTTGGAATATTTGGTTAGAAGCGATTGATGGATCTAGGTCTTTCCAGTCTTTGGAGAAGATTACTTCTTTTTGAGTTTTAATTGAGAGTATAAGTTTGTAAGAATTAGATATCATTTGTCTATTTAATTATAGAAGGTTCCATACAGTTTTACAGGTTTTAATGTCATTAGTGGTTATGTTAGGGTCCTCTATGATATTGTGGCATAGGTATTGAATTTGTCTTATAATGACTGTATAACTTTTGGGGAGGTTCATTTGAGTTCTCATTTCAATAACAGATTTATTTTTGACGGGGAAAATATCAGAGATGGTTATCTCCCTAAGGAGGGGGTATTTGCTTAAGTCAATCATTTTGTTATAAATTTTAAGACGGGGTTAAGGTGAATAGGTTGTAGGGTATTGAATACATTGAATAAATTTAACTATCTGAAAACCTTTTGTAAAATTATTTTATGCTTTATAGATATGTGTATTTTGATATTTTTAAGCCTTTATTGTTGAGGAAGGGGAGACTTTTGTTATTAAAGTTAAATGTTTTGATATAATTGTAGAAGAGTTTTACCCAGGTTGGTGACCAATGATGTAAGTTTGGGGAACAGTCAGATATTGTTATTATTCTGTTATAATTGGTGATGTAATATAGTTTAAAGTCAGGTAGACCTGGACCCCCATTATCTATGGGATAAATCAGTTTTCTATAACTAATTCTGATTGATTTGGGAGTCCACATAAATTTGAAAATAGAGGAATGAAGGGATTTAAAAATTGTATCATTGTTGGCTATGCTGGAGGCATTAAAAACATATAGAAACCCGGGTAAGAGACTCATCTTGATGATGGATACTTTAGCAAGGAGCGGGAGATGCAGTGCAGTTTTTCCCACCTGTTAAGGTCTTGCTGTATGTTAGACAAGAGTTTTGTGATATTGTTTAGATAGAAATGTTTAGGTTCTTGGTGAAAGGATATTCCTAGATGTTGCAAAAATGAACTTTGATTCCAGAGGATAAGGAATAGGAGGGTAATTGACATAAAGCGTTTACAGGTAAGATAGTTGTTTTCTCTAGATTTAATTTGTAGTTCGAAATTAATGAGTAGTCAATAGAGGTTGACAGTTTCTGAAGATCTGAGTTGGGAGTGAGTAGTATAAAGTTAAGTCATCAGCAAAAGCTGATATAGCAATTTTGGTATTACAGAGCAGGGATATGATGGAAAGTTTTCTGAGAGATTAAAAAGAATAGTGATTCGATATATAGATTAAATAAGTGGACATTGAGCAGCCTTGTATGGCACCATTCTTAATGTCAATACGGGAGGATAGGTTTTTCATAATTTGTAGGACAGTGTGGGCATTAGAGTATTTTGATAGCTTGTATAAAACTGTAGGTATGTCAAACCAGGGTAGAATATTTAGAAGAAAATCAACACTAAGTCTGTTGAAAGCTTTAAAGGCATCAATGGCTGGGGCGCATATTGGAATACGGGTATGGTTAGAAAGAGTAATCATAGTATCAAGCATGAGGGTATGATCAAATGTTTGTCTATGTTGTATAAATCCTGATTGTTCAGAGGAGACAGTACTTGGGATAATGGGTTTCATTCTATTGGCTAATAGTGAAGCAAAAATCTTCATATCAAGATTGATTAGGGCAATAGGTCTGTTATTTAATGGATTTTGGGGATCAGAGTCTGATTTGGGGATGAGAATCATTTTGGAGGCATTTAGATGTATGTCGCTTATTCCATTATTAGTAATATAGTTAAATAACTGAAGGAGAAAAACATATCTTTTGGGAAAAGTTTATAAAATTTTGCGGTGAGGCCATCAGGTCCCAGAGCTTTATTAGGTTTAAGTTTACTGATTATCATAATAATTTCTTATTGGTAATGGGGGTTGATAATGATTTTTGTTGATCTAGACTGAGTTTGGGGAAATTTAATTGATTTAAGAAAGCTTCCAGGTCTTGTTTATTTGGGGAGAAATTAGGTGGGCGATAGTAGTGGGTATACAGATTTTCAAATATTTGCATAATATCATGGTTAGTGTGATAGAGATTCCTGTGGTAAAGGAGCTCTGTTATAGTTGGAGAATGTTTGTGTGGTTAATTTGTGCCAGGAATTTGGATGGCATATGGGACCATTCAGAATAGTTCGCTAGTGTCTTTATTTCCTGGTAAGATAGGTTTTCCACATTGAGAGTGTGTAGTTTTTGCTGTAGTTGGGTTATTTATTTTTCAATGTCATGACTGAAGTTTGATTGAAGTTCAGTTTCAAAACTGATGATTTTATTTTTAAGAGTAGACTCTTCTTGGAGAGATTTTTTTATAGTTTTAGGCTTTACTTATAAAGGTGCTTCTGATTATGGACTTGATAGAAGCCCAATAGATCTCAAAAGGTAGATGGTTATGGTCTAGTGAGTTTAGTGCCTGATCCAGGATGGTATCAATATCTTGTATTAATTATGTTTTTCTCTTAAGAGTTTAGAATTTAATACCCAGTTATACCCTTGATTGTTAATATGTTGGTTATTAACCCAATCAATAGCATAATCTTAGAATGATCAGAAAGAAATCTGGGTTCAGTATAGAAGGAATTGTTAAAGTTGGAAAATATGTTAGAGATTAAAAAGAAGCCCAACCTAACAATGTCTTGATCAATGAGTAAAAGATGAATTTATGTTTGTGGGTGTTGCTAGATCGGAACATATGAGATTCAAATAGATTGAAGTTTTTTTTAAGTTCCATAACAGCTAATGAAGTGTATTTATTGTGTTTGATTTTAGGGTTTTGATCTGTCAAACTCAGGGTCTTGGACAGAGTTCTAGTCCCCTCCTATCATGCAGTAGTGATTCTGGAAGGCAGATAGTATTTTGTAAATTGACATAATAAATTTGTGTTGGTTAACACAAGGAGCATAGAGGTTTACTATAAGAATGGGTTTATCTAGGTAGGAAAATGCAGTTGTTATATAATACCACCTTCCATCAGGGTCCATGTCATAATTTATAATGTCTTCTTTGAAGTTTGTTTTAATAATAATTGCTACTACTGTGCTAGTTAGGTTATTGCCAGAGGCTATGAGAGTCCTGATCCATTTTTTCTTCTGGGAGGGTTTCCATTGTTCAGAAAGCATGTGCGTTTCCTGTAAGACAGATTAGCTTTAGATTTAAAGACCAAGTGTAGTAATACTGAATCCCCTTAACATTCCATAAATCAATTGTCCACATGACTATGTATATGCTTAAGGATCATTAGGAAAAAGGGGTGAGGAACAAAGGCAGTAAAGTGATAAAGATAGGACAATGGCAATATATCTCTTCCTGCAACATATAGTGGATATCAAAAGTGTACACACCCCTGTTAAAATGACAGATTTTTGTGATATATAAAAATAAGACCACAATAAATCATTTCAAAACTTTTCCCACCTTTAATGTGACCTATAAGCTGTGCAGTTCAATTGAAAAACAAACAAATCTGTTAGGGGAAAAAATATAAAAAAAAAAACGTACAATAAGCTGGTTGCATAAGTGTGCACATCCTTAAAATAAACTTTGTTGAAGCATCTTTTGATTTAATTACAACATTCAGTCTTCTTGAGTACACACCTGCCATCAATTAAAGAGACTCTGATTATCCCCAAAGTTCAGCTATCGTAGTAGGATTTTCCTGACATTTACTCAGTTGCCTGTTACAGCAAAAGCCATGGTTCACAGAGTGCTTACAAAGCATCAAAGGGATCTCATTGTTGAAAGGTATCAGTCAGGAGAAGGGTACAGAATTTCCACAGCATTGGCTATAACATGGAACACAGTGAAGACAGTTATCAAAAAGTAGAGATAATATGGGACAACAGTGACATTGCAAAGAACTAGATGTCCCTCCAAAACTGATGAAAGGACAAGATGAAAACTGGTCAGGGAGGCTGCCAAGAGCCTACAGCAACACTGATGGAGCTGCAGGATTTTCTGGCAAGTACTGGTTGTGTACTACATGTGACAACAATCTCCTGTATTCTCCACGTCTGGACTATGGGGTAAGGTTTCAAGATGGAAACCTTTTTCTTACACAGAAAAACATCCAGGTCTGGCTAAAATTTGCAAAACAATACATCGTGTCTCCGAAAAGGCATGTGGGAAACTGTGTCTGATGAGACCAAGGCTGAACATTTCGGCTACAATTCCAGAAGGTATGTTTGGCACAAAAATAACACTTTGCATCACCAAAAGAACACCATCCCCATGGTGAAGCATGGTGGTGGCAGTATCATGCTCTGGGGTTGCTTTTCTTCAGCTGGAACTGGGGCTTTAGTCAAGGTGGAGGGAATTAAGAACCTTTCCAAATGCAAGTAACTTTTGGCCCAAAACCTTCAGATGTCTACTAGAAAGCTGAAGATGAAGAGGAATTTCATCTTTCAACATGACAATGATCCTAAGCATACATCCAAATCAACAAAACAATGGCTTCAGAAGAAAATTAACATTTTGGAATGGCCCAGCCAGAGCCCAGACCTAAATCCAATAGAAAATCTGTAGGGTGACCTGAAGAGGGCTGTGCACAAGAGATGCCCTCACAATCTGACAGATTTGGAGTGCGTTTGCGAGGAAGAGTTGGCATATATTGCCAAGTCAGGATGTGCCATGCTGATAGACTCCTATCCAAGAAGACTGAATGCTATAATTAAATCAAAAGGTGCTTCAACAAAGTATTAGTTTAAGTGTGTGCACACTTATGCAACTGGCTTATTGTATGTTTTTTATTTTATATATTTTTCCCCTCACAGATTTGTTTCTCAATTGAATTGTACAGATAATAGGTCACATTAAAGGTGGGAAAAGTTTTGAAATGATTTATTGTGGTCTCATTTTTTTATCACAAAAACCTGGCATTTTAACAGAGGTGTGTACACTTTTTATATACACTGTACATGTGCCTAATCACAAATCTACAAAGCCCAGAAGAGAAAGGGGTAGTAATTGTTAGAGATCTAAGATTAAGTTTAAGACAGGGTTGAGATATTAACAGATCTCGTAAGTACATTTCCTTAGTAGCTTGTAATCCCAAAGTTAAAACATAAAGCAGAGTGCAATAGCATAACTTCCTAACACATCAACTGCTAAGCTCCCAGCGCTTTTTTACTCATGAAAAAATAGCTAAAAGAATTAAGTAGTACTGTACTGTACTGTTTGGAATGTTCCTCATATAGTAAGATTGGAGGCGTTGTATATTGAAGCTGATATGTTATCACAAAAAGATATATTGTGGAATAGTTATAGTGGCATCAGTATGCTTCAAACATTTTGAGGATTCAGAAAGCACACTTCAGTAATGAAAATATGACATACTGAAGCTCTTCCACTTGCAGATTATCATAGACAAAATCTTGTACCATATCCTAGCCAGCTATAGAAGTCACCCTCCATGTCTCAAGAAGCTTACAATGCATACTTGGACCTACTGGAGATACTTGCCATAAGTTGTAACACCCTACTCACAGGAAACTTTACTTCTAAAATCATCATAAACCCCCTTTTTCACATTTTCTACATGGGGTCAGGGTGTTGTGTTAACTGTCTCCATCTCTCTTGATTCGCTGCCACACTCCTGCATTCTTTTACACTCATGCCTGACTGTCACAAATCTTCTCTCACACAATCCATCCACCTCTTCACTGGATGTCCTCGTTTCCTCTTGCCTTCTTCCTACTGTCCCAAATCTTTTCACCAAGCCATCTTCTGCTTTTCTGCACAAGCCTGAACCACCACAATCTGTCCTCTTTGATCTTTTGTGCAACTGGAGCTACTCTGACCTCTGCTCTTATGTCTTCATTTCTTCATCTGGCACACAGTTTGCATCCTGACACTCATTCAGGCACTTCATTTCCATCACCTCTAGCTTCTCATCTGCTCTGGCTTTACTTCCCAGGTTTCTGTACCATACAGTAGCACTGGCCATACCACTTTTTTTGTACATCTTACTTTTCAGCTTCTTTGGCATTCTTCTATCATACACTACACCTGACACACTAGATTGCTGCAGCCCCCCTGATTGTAGCTTTAACCTCTTCATTCATTCAGACCTCCCTTATCCTTAACCACCCCCTCCTAGATACTTGAAGCTGTTAAGTTTTTCCACTACCTTTCCTTCTTTCTCACTTCTCAGCTTCTTCTGATTTCCCCAATTTGCTGCCATTACCGCTGTCTTATCTGCACCCAGTATCATTCCATGTGCCTTCAGTTTTGCATTCCATTATCTTATCCTTTGCTGACGTTCTTGCTCAGAATTTGCCTGTAAAGCCACATTGTCTACATACATCAGCTTTGTTGATCTTTCCCCTCCAACCTGTTTGCTAAATGAAATTCACCATCAGTATAAACAGTTGAAGGCTTGCAGCTGAACCCTGATGCACACCAACTCACACTGGAAACCCCTCTGTAAGACCGAACACTGTTTTAATGGAGTCAATGGATCCTTGTACATAGCCTGCAACAATTCTACCAATGTTTCTGGGACTTAGAACCACCACAGGACTGCCCAAATCAGGTTTCTTGGGACCCTGTCATATGCTTTCTCCAAGTCTAGGGATGTCCAATTGGACTCTTTCCTTATGTATAGCTTTTTCTCAACTGTCTCACACATTTGGTCAGTTGTGCTGCGTCCTGATCTGAATCTGAACTGCTGATTTCCCATCTAAGTTTCTACTACTCTGGTATTCTTTTATCAATCTGTACAAAAAGAAAAATCTGTGGTATCCCTCAAAGTTTCAGAAAACGTAGTATGCAACCTATACTGGGTCAAAAATAAACCAAGCAGAGTGTGGAGGGTGTGAGGTTTACTTCTTGAAATATGTTATGCACCTAGTACACTAATAAAATTTGAACTTTAAAATACATACTACAAAATAATAAAATAGTAGGTAGTCCACAGTTGAGTTAATAAATGGAATATTCTTTACTGAAACACAAACAAGTGATCCTAGTTGAGTACAATGAAAAGCATTAAAGACATTCATTAATTTATATATAATCAGGTTATTTGGAGCAAGGGAGTAGTTACAGTGGGTAGTAACTCAACTGTTGACTACCTACTATTTTATTATTTTGTAGTACGTATTTTAAAGTTTGAATTTTATTAGTGAATTAGGTGCATAACATATTTCAAGGAGTGAACTTCACACCCTCCATACTGCAAAGTTTCTGCTTGGTTCATTTATCACTCTCTCTTTCCAGAACTTTCATGCAATGTGACAGGAGTTTGATACCTCTGTACTTCCCACAGTTTGTGATGTCACCTTTGTTCTTGTACACTGGCAGAAGTATGCCTACTCTCCAGTCATCTGGGATATGCCTGCCATGAGTGCCCTCAGGAGCCATTTCTCCCCTATCTCACCCAGCATCTTTGTCATATTTGCTGTGACCTCATCTGAGTCTGCTGTTTTCTCTGACTTCATTTTTCTTAGTGCTGTTCTTACTTCTTCTATGGTGGGCTCCTCTTCTTCTTTCATCATAGGCTGTGTCTGGGATAGTACAGCTTCATTGGGGTTTTCTTCATTCTGCAGCTGCTGGAAGTTCTCATTCCATCTGCCTTTGCTGTCCTGTGGACTAGTGAGCATGTTTTTGCTGGCATCCCTTATGAGGGGTGTCTATCTCCTTTATCTTTCTGTCTTTGCCTTGCAAGCTGTCATAGCTTCTTTGTGCCACCAGAGTCACTTTCCAGAAGCTGTGGAGTGTGTCTTGATGCCTTGTTTTTTACTATTGCAACTTCTGTCTTAGCTTCTTTGTTAGCCAACCAGTATTTCTTCCCAGCCTGGTCTGTTTTTTTTTTATCTCCTACCTTTTCTGTACTATTCCTTTCTTTTGATGTATTCCTGGGCTTCTGCATTCCACCACCAGGTTTTATTATGTATCTTATCTCTATACCTGGCTCAGCCACATATCTGTTCTGTACTCCTCACACATGCTCTTTTGAGGTACTGCCATTCTTCTTCAACTCCACCTATTTACTCTTCCTCCTCCTGTTGGGGTGCTAGATCCCGGAGTACCTCCTTGAACTACTGTACTTTCTCTACAGTCAACTTCCAGGTCTTCAGCCTGGTATCTGTGGACCTTAGTGCCTTCTCTGACCACTGCTTGCAGCTCATTTGGTTTACACTGTGGGCTGTTTTACTGGGGATGACTTTGCAACCACAGATTCTACCTCAGTGCCCTTTTCTTGCTAGGAGGAAGTCTACCTGAGTTGCATGTCAGCCACTCTTGTATGTGCTCTTCTGACTGCCTCTCTTTCCAAACCATGTGTTGGCTACTATCAAGCCATTTGTTAGAAAGAAGTCTAGAATGGACTTTTTCTTTATTCCTGTTGCCCCAGCCATGTGAACCCAGTCAGTCCTCCTATCCTGTTGTGACTGTCCCAATATGTGCATTCAGGTCACCCATTATCAACACCAATTCATGTCCTGCTTTATCTAGTAGGTCCTGCAAATGCTCTCTAAATGTACTCTTTGTACATTGCCTATGCTGTGGAGCATAGGATTATATTATGAATAGTGCTCTATCATTACAATGCTGTCTGATTGCAAAGAGTGTATCACTAATTCTGATGACATCCCTCACTGCCTTTTGAAGTCTCTCTCTCACCACAATTCCCACACCATTTCTAGCCTGTTCACCTCCTCAGTAGTAGACTATGGATTCTAAGCCAAGTGGCTTTGCTGCACTGCTCATCTGTCTTGTCTTCTGGATACATAGGATGCCCAGCCTCCTCCTTACCATCATGTCATCTACTTCCAAGCTTCATCCTGTCAGTGAACCTACATTGAGTGTAGAAATTCTTAGTTTATGTTTGGCAGGTTAATTGGTTTTATATTCAGCTTTTGCTAAAACAGAGTTATCCTGGATAAACCAAGCTGGGCAACTGGACACCAGCTGGCCAGTAAGTTATTGCCCAGGGCTGCTGGGATTTATTGTGGCACACACTGGCCAAAAGGGGCTCATATACTCTTCCCACCATTAACATAGGGTCCCTGAGATAGGTTAGAGTAGGGTGGGTCCTCAACCCACTTATCACTGGCACATACCCATGCCCATTTTGGCAACATTAGTCAACATGACTGAATCACCTAGACCCATACTTTAAACAACTGAGTGGCTAGCCCTGCCACAGCACACAGTCTGTGATCCGTGTTCCCCTGTATTGAGGACACTGCGTACCACAGTAGATACTGAAAGTGGTTGGTCTACAACTCTTCCACCTATATGGCACAAAATAGAGTCAGTGCCACTGCTCACATCTCCTTTCATTGATGAGTTTGAGATGGAAACACTCAGTATTCATTTCAGAGGTGTGAGGAATCCCACAGAGAAACAGGGAGAATACACAAACTCCAAATAGGCACTGGCTGGAAGTCAAGATTGAACCTTGTGCCTTGTGCATGGGAGGCGAAGACTTTAACCATTTTGCCAACTGGTCTCTGGCATCCTATACAGCCTCATATCTACAGGCAAAGAGATTCCTGGACTTTGTAAACACAATCAACCTTGGCCAAATAGTGAATATACCCACAAGAGGCTCCAACATACTGGACTTTGTGCTCACAAATATGGAACAATGCTGCACCCCCAATGTCTTCACCTCTCTGGTAAGGTCTGACCACAAAACTGTCTCCTTCAAAATCAAAATCAGCTCCATAATCCCATTAAAACCAGTAACAGTTAGGAACTATTTCAAGACAAATTACCTGTTGTTAAGTGATGGCTTGTCAAAATTCAATGCCTCTCCAAACCCTGAGAACACAGCAGTCTATGCTGAATTGCTCTCAAACTCTGTACAACCATGCCAATGGCTGAACAGAGTCTGCTATACCTACAAATAAGCCAAGAACTAGCCCCAGAAACAAACCTACATGGTGGCATCCCAAACTAAACAGGCTATACAACAAAAGGAAAAACATTATAACAAAAATCAGGAAGGATAATTTCCATAAAGGTAAAAACTCTCTCATCAAAGTAAATAGGCAACTAAGTGGGGCAATTAAGTCAAGCAAAGGCAACTTTGAGATTAAGATATTCTTTCAGGTGAAAGCTAACCATAAGGCCTTCTACAGTTATCTCAGAAACCTCAAGGGCAACACACAGAACTCTGCTTAACTGGTGGTTAATGTATACACCTGTGAGCCTATGATAGAGGTGTAAAGGCGCATGTAAGGAAATACAATTGTGTAAATAAACATACTACAGCAGTACATGCTTGATTAGATTACTGCTGCAGTAACCTAAACTATATGGGAAGTATTTCCAAGAATTACACCCAATGGCCAGCTTCCAAAGCTTTAGAGCACCTTGTACTCTAGCCACTTTCCTGCATGATAGAGTGGGATAAACTCAGTGGCTAGGGCATCAGAAATTCTGAGGCTAAAGCCCTGGCAAACAGACCCAGTACAAATAAAAATCCTACACCCTGGCATAAAAATAGGTGGGCAGAGGGAGGAACCAACTACTGTAGCAGTGATCTATTTAAACATCACCCAGTACAAATAAAAATCCTACACCCTGGCATAAAAATAGGTGGGCGGAGGGAGGAACCAACTACTGTAGCAGTGATCTATTTAAACATCTACTGTTAACAGTGTAACTATGTTCATTACTACATCACTACTGCAATAGCCTAAGCTATATGGGGAAAATATCCAATCTTAGAAAACAAGGGAGGAGGTAGGTGGAGAGTTCAGGAGCCCCCTGGAAAATAGACCCAGCAAAGCCTATTCTGGACCTAGACAAAAAAATTTAGTTTGTAATGTTTGTTAAAGGTATGCACTGAGTCACTGTTGCTAGAAATTTATAGAATTCATCCCTATCCAATAAACTAAAAACGCAGCAGAACCATGGGAGAATGAGTCCTGCATTTGCCTAGAAATGACTTGTTAAGATGAGAATAACAAAAAGCCGTAGCATGGAACAACCATTTAAAAACTATTTAAAAACTGCTTATCTCTTTTTCTTACCTCCATAGGAGACAAACAGCTGATCAGCACTCCTAAAGGTTTTACTACTGATATTGTAGTATTTGTGTTGTCTAAGGGGATACATATGACATGATCAAACAATTAAAACATCTAACCACAATTCAGAGACACAAAAGTAATGAATGCCTTAATCAGCAATAGTTGACCAACAACTAAACGTAAGTTTGAAAGAATATACATATTTATTCCCATCATGTTATACATCCCAAAAGTAACAAGTAAGATGCTAACGTTGCTATTTGATGTGGTGAGACTCGTTGATGTCAGTTTTCAATGAATAACACGTTCAATGCTCTCTTCTTCCTGAAATGAGGTTCTATGTTTTAATCATTCGATCATATGATATTAATTCAGTTTACCTTTATATTACTGATATGCTCAAGTTCGATCCCAAGAAGGTTGAAAGTGCATTTCCAAAAACACAGAATGTCGAAAAAAAATGGTCCGAATTTGTAATGAGTGACTGCACATTGGTATTCGCTCATTGTAGATTCGGCATTTCAGGTGCAGATCGCACTATAGCGGGGATTGGGAAATGAACCCTTTCTGTCATTGTAGTGTGATCTTGGAGTTAGTATATTAAAGTAGGGGTTGTGGGGGTGCATGGATGCTCCCCCCCCACATAACGATGTGTAGTGTAATATGTAGTTCAAAAATCTTCGAATATGGTTTTCCAGATTTTGATTTTCGAACTTCGGTAATGTTCAATGTTTGATTTTCACATTTTAAAGTTGCACAATAGTGCGTCCGTAGTTGTCATTCTCGGTAATATAAAGGTAAACCTATTAATTCATCGAAGGATATCCAGAATATGTGAAATTCTTACTCCCTTATTTTTTTTTTGTTCCTGAAAGAAAAACAGGGAGATGGATAGCCTTGCTTAAGTACAGTCTGAGAAGACCTTAGGGATAAAGGAAGGATTTGCTCTCAAAGTAACCTTATCTTTGAAATAAATAAGGATGACTTGCCTTAAGAGCATGTAACCCAGACACATTTTTTGCAGAAGTCACAGTTAAGAAAGTACAGTTGTGTACACTTGCCATTAATGTAGATGTTCGAGTGTATTCACTGTTACAGTCATCACACTTGGGTTACCCTGCCAGGGGTAGCCCTCAGTTGGCCCAAATACCAGAGGCTTAGTATTTCTGCGTCGGTTGCTGTTGCTCCAGGACTAACGTCAGGTTGTCATTGGTATAAAATCAGGCAGCCGACGCCATTACATCAGTTTTTCTTGCCCCAGTTGTCAGGAACCCCCAAATAGGGAGTTAGGTTATGGTGGAAGAACACCACCAGTAAAGTAAATACCAAAATTTCCCTGTAAGGAGAGAGGAAGAGAGAGAGAGAGAGAGAGACAAGGGGGGTGGAGGGTGGAAACCAGGACTGTAACAGTGAATACACTCAAACATCTACAGTTATGGTAAGTGTACACAACTGTACTATGTTCTTTGTGTTTCACTGTTGCAGTCATCACACTTGGGTTGATTCCCAAAGCTGAAGAAAAGGATGGAGGCAGTCAAAAAGACTGGGGGCTGGCTAGGATGCCCTGCAAGATTGCGATGGCAAAGCCTGCCCTGGATTTAGAGAAGATAGACAGGTGGTACTGCTTGGTGGAGGTATGAACAGAAGTCCATGTTGCAGCCTCCAGGATGTCTCTGATTGGGATCCCTCTGAGAAAAGCTGCAGAGGTGGAGGTTGCCTGGTGGAATGCATCCTGCTCCCCTTTGGGGGTGGTTTCTAATGCTGTTTGTAGCAGAAATGGATGCAGTGTGCTATCCAGTTGGAGATTGTTTGTTTGGATATGGCCTTATCCTCTGCCCCTGCTGCGAATTTGACTACCAATTGGTCAGTTTTTCTAAAAGATTTAGTCCTATCCACAGAATCTGAGCTGTCTGTGCAAATCTTGAGAGTGCAGAATCCTTTCCCCCCCTTGTTTTGTGGGTTAGGGAAAAAGGTGGGCAAATGAATGGATTGGTTGAGAGCCACACTGGACACCACTTTAGGCATGAAGGATGGGTTAGTCCTGAGGTAGACCCTGTCAGCATGGAAAATGATGAAGGGCTCTACAGCCATGAGTGCTTGTAGCTCTGTAACTGTTCTTGCTGAAGTGATGGCCAGAAGCAAGACTATTTTCCAAGAGAGGAATTTTAACTCTGAAGCTGCAGGCTCAAATGACGCAGTAAGAATGGAAGTCTCAGTGTGGTATTTGCTTTCCACAGGTGAGACAATTGTTAACTTTTTCTGACATCGGTTAGAGCAAGAAAAAAGGATACTCAATGGGGTACTTAGCTTTAGAAGATTTCAACTACAATTTGGAAATGAAAACTCAGGTAGCAGCCGACTGGCACTCGTGCGAACTGCTTCAGGCTCCTCAGCAAGAAAGACTGATGTAATGACATTGGCTGCCTGATTTTATACCACTGATGACCTGATGTCAGTCATGGAGTGACAGCAACTGACGCAGAAATACTAAGCCTCTGGTATTCGGGCCAACTGAGGGCTACCCCTGGCAGGATAACCAAAGTGTGATGACTGCATCAGTGAAACACGAAGAACATCTTCAAAACAGTAAAGCAAGTTCCCAGGGAAACAGTGTTCATTTTCTCAATAAAAAATTAATATCCAAAGTAGAGGCACCAGTGTTCTAGGAATGTAGAATCCCTTTTCAAAAATGGTTTCATTTTGAGGTAGGAGAGAAAAGGGAAGGGATCTCAGGACAGTCAAGCAGGTATGGCCAACACATGAATCTTGATAAATGCAAGAGAGAGGCCACAGGAAAATATCTCACACAAATATTGTAGATCTAGGGGCACTGAGTCTTAAAAGCAGCCTGGTTCTAGGAATGGCATCAACTAAAAAAAATCTTTGACACTTAACCATCTATGTTTTTCTTTTTGTAGGTTTCTTTACCTCCTTTAATATCTGATACATATCCTTAGGAAAAAAGGTGCCTGAATGGTTTCAACAGTCTATCATCGAGGCAGTCAAACTGAAGAAATTGAAGGATGATGTGTATCAAACAACCCCTGTACTGTGGGAGTAAGTCCATTCTGTGACATAGGTTGTGGCAATTGCCCCTGGACATATTCAAAAAAAGGGAAAACCACTGTAGCCTGAGACAAAATGGAGTTATCACAATTACCTCTTGACAGTCCTGCAGAATCTTTAGAAGAACCCTAAATATCAGAGGAAAGAATGTAAGTTATACAATAACACTCCTGCCCGTGGGATTGAAAAAGGCATCTGACTTCCAGGTTTGAGGGCAAGGAATCAGAATTTCTTTACCTGTTAGTTGTAGCTGGAAGCAAAAAGAACTACTTGAGAATTTCCTCACAAATGAATCAATTCCTGGCCTTCCTTATCTTGTCTGTTTTACTCTGATGGAATGTAACAAATCTGCCAAGAGATGTTGCACCAGGTTACTCCCAGAATGTTTATGTACCACATTACTGTGGTGTTATCTGTGAAAATTAACAGAATGTCTAGTGTTGACAGATGGCTCAAAGATTAAAAAGCATTTATTAAAACAACAAAGAAGTTACGTACTCACCATAATGTTCCATCTGAGTACTTGTTCTTCATTTGTCTTCAACCTGTAGGTTACAGATCTGTATCGGATCTCACTTGGCCACATATCCAGCATCTGATCTGAGCTCAAAGCTCCTCCTCTTACCCATAATACCCCTGTCTCCTTCCTCCCTTCAGACTGAGTTTCCTGCTCAACCTGTTACTCATACCTGACCCAACAAGACCTTGTCACTATCAGAAAAAAAGCCTCTCTAAACAATGAGTAGAACACAGGACATCTTGAGGGTGTCCAACTTCTACATTTATATTATCCCCAAACAAATCAGACAAGGTCAGGGGAAGGAGGGTGGGAATGGTTGAAAACAAATGAAGAACTAATCAGATGGAACATTATGGTGAGCACATAACTTCTTTATCTGAAATAGTTGTCTTCATTTGGTCTTAAACCTGTGGGACTGAGTCCCCAGCTACTATACACCTAGGAGAGCCTCATGGAAGGATATTTTGGAGTACAGCGGAGCCAAAAGATGTCCTGTTCTGGGATACTACATCCAATTTATAATGTGTAACGAAAGTATGAGATGAGGACCATGTAGCTGCAGAACAAATATGATCCCGTGAAACTATAGACCAAAAAACCACTGAACTAGCCATAGATCTGGCCGAATGTGCTTTAACCTGTTCAGGAGGGGGAATCCCCTTGACAGAATATGTCTGCATAATACATTGGGAAATCCAGTGGGCAATAGTAACTTTAGAAACTGGATTGCCCAGAAATAGTTTGGAGTAAGAAAGAAAAAGTTGGTCACATTTACAAAAAGCTTTAGTCCTGTGCAAATAGAAATGTAACTGTCTATGCACATCTAACAAATGTAATTTATGTTCTCCCTTATTTTGGAAAGTTGGAAAGAAAACTGGAAGACTTATCGTCTGATTGATGTTGGCCTCTGAAGCTACTTAAAAAGGCATAGACCTCACATATAGGTTCCTTGATGCTCATTGGTTGACAGCTGTTTAAATACTCTGTTTTTATCATGTAGTATTTGTCTGATGAAGGATGTTTCCTGAAATCACTAACGTTCTCATTAAACTTTTATATCAGCCTGGTGGTCTCTGGAAATTTCTCTTTGCTTGGTTCCGTATTTGCTTACACGGACCTCTTCTGCCTATAATTGGTTTCTGCATTTCATTTATTCTTGTGTTACAAGGGAAAAGGCATGCATGCCTAATTTTATTGATCCTGTTGAACTGGAATATCATCCTGCTACACCTGCAGCGAGGACATTTCGTGAATGGATGAGGAGACTTGCAACTATGGATAGTAATCCTCTTTTAAATGTAGTCCCCTCAAAGGAAAAAGTGAATTTCACAGCTGCTTCTATAACTGGTGACAGTGAGTGTTTTATGGAGTTGTTTTCTGCGTAGAAAATTAACTATATAAGCTTAGGAGTCTTCAGTGGCAGCGCCTACATATGGAAGCCTGCTTGCACTTTCATATAGCACCCCGAGGTATGAGCTATGCCAACATATGGGGACCATCATCCAGAGCTGTTAGCTCGTTGGCAGGCCATTAATTTAAAAACCAGCTGTAAATACATGCAGTTGCTAATAGAATTTTTTCAACCAGAAGAACGATTGGTCAAATCTATTGAGCAACATCAATCAGAGATTGAAAGGAGATTTTCAAGTGAGGATTATCTCACTAAGATGGATTCTTTATATTGTGCTGTCAGTGTGTATGACATGAAACTTCAGCAAATTAAGATGAAGAAACTTAATAGAGATTTCTTGGACTTTAGCACGGGCAATATGTTTCTATTGCCAAAGGTTCCATCTGTTAATATGAAGCAGAATTCAGAAGGAACAAGATCGATGAAGTCAGCTAGCCAGGTTGCTCAGGTTAGCCAATCACGTCTGGATCCTGTTCAGCCAACTAACAATGTGTCTCCAGAGGAGATATCAGCAGCCAATTTGATGAAAGAGGTTCAATTGGAAGCCTTACCAGAGGTGGCACCAGTAGTGGGAGTGTTGGAGGAGAACCGAACAGACAGTGAATGACAACTTCATAGTGGGCTCCCTGTTAATGTGACAGCAACATCTACAAACTGCGGTCTGGTAGCGCTTTGTACTCGCAGCTGTTTTTTCCCCAGCTGCCAGCACCTGTGAAAAAGAAAGACAGAAAAATGGAAATACAGGAGACTGGGTAAGGATGATGCTCAGGGAGCAGAGAACAGAAACGGAGAAAAATCTCTGTATGATTTCAGGTACTACTCAACTTGTTTATAATTTATCTAGTGTTGTATTATCTGATATGCAATATCGTGTACTCAGTAGAGGCCTGAACTTTGCACCAGTAGAGAGTTATAAGTATGTTGAAACAGTTCTAGACCTTACGCAGTTTGATAGGAATTTACAATTGAAAAAGTTATTTGGTGCTAGCACTTGAGTTGATGTAAATGCTCAATGCTTGAAGAAGCCCAGTACGCATGTCCCCCTGAGTAATCCAGTTACTGAGACATTTATCAAGACTAGTGAAGATCAATTGAAATCTTCTAAGGACAATGGCAGATGTACAAGTTTTTATAATTTATCTTTAGAGGAAAAAATAGCGCTGAGAACCTTGAGTGAAAATACAGCATTAGTTATACGACCAGCTGACAAAGGCAGGGTCGTTGTCTTGATGGACACGGACTTGTATGTTAACAAGATTAGAGTTTTGCTTGCGCATGATGACACCTATAAATGTATCACATTTAAAGATGTGATAAATGTTATAAGACATGTTAATGTTATTGCTGAATTAAGAATGTGTAACATTTTAACAGATGAGATTTCTAATTTTATTAAGGTAGAGCATCTGGTTATACCAGTAAGCCTCTACCTAAAATATTATGTAACAAAATACTAAATTACCAACAGACCATGGAGTTCCAATGAGTGATCTAACACCTTTGGTTCACTGTAATGTCACAGTAAGGCCAAACTCTGCAAAAAGTCAAAAAGTTGCTTGCAAAAGATTGTATAATAATCCACTGTGAAGCTTTCTCCAATCTCGAGTGTGATAAAACAATTCTCCATCTCCCAAAAAGATATCACACAAATACCGGCTTAGAACTAAATTTATTAAGTGAAATGACAAAAAGCTGCTTGTGGAAATCCAAGCAATCCGTTGTTGAACAGCTACAATGCTAACAAGCGTACTGACAAACTAATGAAAAACAAAACGCTGGTTGCACAAAACTAAAATACATATAAGGTATATCAGAACTTTTCTTTTTTAAAAATATATATAAAACACGGACAAACTGTCACGGTTAAGCGCTTTCACTCAAACCTCTTGAGCTTCTTCAGAACTATTCTGTCTTTGATTGTCCATCTTTTTAAAACTTCTTTGGTACCAAATCACCAGCTAAAATTTAAAGTAACATTGTATCCAAATATATCCCTTTGAATAATACACAACCATATAAACTTTATGATCTATACATCTCATTCTTATGTATATCCATCACAAGAATTGTTATTATATTGACACTGGTATAAATTGCTAAAACTATGTACATTTCTTAACAATTAATTATTTATATATAATATGAGTAGTGTACATAATAGCATACATATAACACATATCAAAATCAATAATAATGTGTGACCTGCACTTGTAATCCTTGGTCTATCAACTTACTAAAACTAACTGGATGTTTGTGCTACTTGACTATAAGTTGACCTCAAGTATTGCCTTTAATGATATGTTATCATTAAGTCCTGGTGGGGTGGTGGCATCAGTAAATATTTGCCACCGAGCTTCACGGTAATTTAAAACTTTTTTAATATTTCCACCTCTAGGGTCATTTTTAACCAAATCTAACAACTCAAATTTAAAATAGTGATCATCCACATTAGTATCTATATATTTGAGCAGTGCACTTCTTTCATCTTTTTTCTTTATATTGTACATATGTTCATATATACGCTTTTTTAAACTTCTTTCAGTTGTTCCCACGTAGTAACTGTAACATTCTTGACAAACAGCAATGTATACTCATCATCATCCCCTTTTTCCCATTTACATGGGGTCGGGGTATCGTATTAACTGTCGCCAACTCTCTCGATTCAGTGCCACTCTCCTGCCTTCTTCAACACTCATGCCTGACTGTCGCAGATCTTCTTTCACACAATCCATCCACCTCTTTGCTGGATGCCCTCGCTTCCTCTTACCTTCTTCCTGTCTGTCCCAAATCTCCCTCACCAGATTGTCTTCTGCTTTTCTACACATGTGCCCATACCATCATAATCTGTTTTCTTTGATCTTTTCTGCAATTGGAGCTACTTTGGCTTCTGTTCTTATGTCCTCATTTCTTCGCCTGTCCCACAGTGTGCATCCTACCACCTTTCTCAGGCACTTCATTTCCATCACCTCTAGCTTCTTCAACTGTTCTGCCTTTACTGCCCAGGTTTCTGTACCATACAGTAGTACTGTTCGCACCACTGTCTTGTACACCTAACTTTTCAGCTTCTTTGGCATTCTTCTGTCATATATTACACCTGATACTCTATGCCAGTTGGCTGCAGCCCCTCTGATTCTAGCTTTGACCTCTTCACTCAGACTACCCTTCTCCTCAACCAACCCTCCCAGATACTTGAAGCGGTTTACCTGTTCCACTATCTTCCCATCTATCTCTATTCTCAGCTTCTTCTGATTTCCCCATTCTGCTGCCATTAGAACTATCTTATCTGTGCTTAGTTTCATCCCATGTGCCTTCAGATTTGCATTCCATTCTCCTCTCCTTTGCTGAAGTTCTAGATCAGAGTCTGCCTGTACTGCCACATCGTCTGCATACAGCAGCTTTGTTGCTCTGACCCCTCCAACCTGTTTGCTGATGTAGTCCATTACCAGTATGAACAGCAGTGGGCTCAGAGCTGAAGCCTGGTGTACACCCACTCCCACTGGGAACCCCTCAGTGAGGCCAAACACTGTTCATACTTGAGTCACTGGGTCCTTGTACATAGCCTGTACTAATTCTACCAATGTTTCTGGGACTTCAAACCACTGCAGTACTGCCCAGATCAGCTTTCTTGGAACCTTGTCATATGCTTTCTCCAAGTCTTGGAAAGCCCAGTTTGACTCTCTCCTCTTCTCTAGTTTCTTCTCAAGTATCTGTCTCAATGCAAACATCGGGTCAATTGTGCTGCATCCTGATCTGAATCCGAACTGTTCATCTCCCAACTTACATTCTACCATTCTGCATATCCGTTTATCAATCACCCTCTCCAGAACTTTCATGCAATGCGGTAGGAGTTTGATGCCTCTGTACTGTCCACAGTTGTGGATGTCCCCTTTGTTCTTGTACACTGGCATGAGTATGCTTATTCTCCAGTCATCTGGAATATGCCTTTCTCTCCACACTGCAATTAATACCCTCAGGAGCCATTTCTCCCCTAGCTCACCCAGCATCTTTATCATATCTGCTGTGACCTCATCTGAGCCTGCTGCTTTCCCTGACTTCATTTTCCTTAGTGCTGCTCTTACTTCTTCTAAGCTGGCCTCCTCTTCTACTCTCATTGTAGGCTGTTTCTGGGGCAGTACCACTTCTGTGGGGTTTTCTTCATTCAGAAGCTGCTGGAAATACTTCTTCCATCTGCCTTTGATGTCCTGTGGGCTGGTAAGCAGGTTGTTGCTGGAATCCCTTATGAAGGGTGTCTGACTATCTTCATCTTTCTGTCTTTGCCTTGCAACCTGGTATAGTTTCTTTGTGCCCCTTACTGAGTCACTTTCCAGAAGCTGATAGAGTGCCTCTGATGCCCTATTCTTTGCTATTGCAACTTCTTTCTTAGTTTCTTTGTTAGCCAACCAGTAGTCCTTCCTAGCTTGGTCAGTCTTTTCAATCTCCCACTTCTTCCTGCACTCCTTCTTTCTTTTGATTACTTCCTGCACTTCTGCATTCCACCACCAGCTTTCCTTATGTACCTTATTTCCATACCTGGCTTGGCCACATATCTTTTCTGTAGTCCTAACACATGCTGTTTTTAGGCGCTGCCACTCTTCTTCAACTCCACCTATTTCTTCCTCTTCTTGGGGTGCTAGAGCCCTGAGTAATTCCTTGAACTGCTGTACTTTCTCTCCAGTCAACTTCCAGGTCTTCATCCTGGTCTCTGTTGACCTTAGAGCCTTCTCTGACCACTGCTTGCAGCTGATTGTGGCAACTACTGGTTTATGCTGTGAACTAACTGTTTCACTGGGGATGACTTTGCAATCATGGATTCTACCCCAGTGACTTTTCCTTACTAGGAGGAAGTCTACCTGAGTTGCATGTTGGCTACTCCGTTATGTGATCTTGTGACTGTCTCTCTTTCTGAACCATGTGTTGGCTACTATCAAGCCATTTGCCAGACAGAAGTCTAGAATGGCTTCTCCTTCTTTATTCCTATTGCTCCACCCATGTGGACCCAGGCAGTCCTCATATCCTGTTCTGTCTGTCCCGATATGTGCATTTAAGTCACCCATTATCAACACCAATTCATGTTGTCCTGCTTTATCTAGTAGGTCCTGCAACTGCTGTCTGAATGCACTCTTTTCCTCACTATCACAACCCTGCTGTGGGGCATAGGCTGAGATTATGAATACTGTCCTATCATTACACTGGAGTCCGATTGCCATGAGTCTGTCATTAATTCTGATGATATCCCTCACTGACTTCTGAAGCCTCTGTCTCACCACAATTTCTACACCATTTCTAGCCTGTCCACCACCTGAGTAGTAGAGTTTGGATCCCAAGCCAAGTGGCTTTGTTGCACTGCCCTTCCATCTCATCTCTTGGATACATAGGATGTCCAGCCTCCTTGGTATCATCATGCATCTACTTCTAAGCTGCGTCCTGTCAGTGAACCTACATTAAGCGTAGCAATTCTTAGTTCATGTTTGGCAGGTTGGTTGGTTTTATGTCCAGCTTTCACTCAACAAAGCTATCCCAGGTAACCCAGGCTGGGCAACTAGACACCAGCCAGCCAGTAGCCTATTGACCCAGGGCTGCTGGGCTTTTATGGCGGGCACACACTGGCCAATAGGGGCACATATACCCCTCCCACCGTTAGCATGGGTCCCTGGCATGGGTCAGAGAGTAGGCCGGGTCCTCAACCCACTTATCACCGGTAACTACCCATGCCCATTTATTTGGCGACAGTCAACATGACCGAATCACCTAGAGCCATATTTTACACCATCGAGTGGCTAGCCCTGCCACGGCACGCAGTTTGTAATCCATGTTCTCCTATCTTGAGGATACTGCGCACCACAATAGATGCCCAAAGTGGTTGGTCTTTTTACAACTCTTCCCCCCATTGGGCACTATGTAGAGTCTGTGCTGCTGCCCACAGCTCCATTCATTGGTGAGTTTGAGATGGAAACACTCAGCATGTTTTTCGAACATGGGAGAAACCCCACAGAGACACAGAGAGAACATGCAAACTCCAAACAGGCATTAGTCAGAGGTCAGGATCGAACCTTGTACCTTGTGCATTGGAGGCGAAGACCTTAACCACTAAGCCATCTGGTCTCTCTAACAAACAGCAATGTATACTAACATCTTAGAATTGCAATTCCCCCTGATGAACCTAATCTTAGATTTAATAGCATTATTTAATATAATTTCCTTTTTATTAATATGACAGCACTGGTACATGAACCACATTTCGTAGTATGTTGGGTAGCATTTCTGCATTTTCCATTACTGTGTGTATTTCCCTTTTCTAATAGACTTTTAATGTTCGCTCCCATCTTATACACTGTACTTGGTTTATCTCCTATTTTACTCCTAACTGTTTCATCACTAAGTAATATATACCAATAATTCTTAATGATCTGTAAGACATTTCTACTTTGGGGATTGTACATCATAATTAGTGCCCTTCACTTATCTTCACCTAATTTTGTATTGTTCCCCACATATGCATTGTTTCCATTATTTCATGGGATGAGTTCGTTGCCTAACCCTAATAGTGGTTTATATTTGGTGTTCCAAAGACTCAAAACATAATTATCCACATCATCCAAGAATTTTTGTGGGTAACCCCTTTCGAGAAACATATTGTGTATGAGATTGATCTCATCTACCAAATGTTCGTACTCTGTAGTCATCCTCATAGCCCTTATACATTGACCTTTATATACATTCTTTTTTAATTTTTCAGGGTGGCAACTTGCGTAAGATAAATAGTCATTAGAAAACATTTCCTTTCTAAAAATTTTGGAATGTAATTTCCCTCCATCCGTATATATAAATGTGTCAAGATAAGCCGTACCAACCCTGTTATGAGAATGAGTGAATTTCAAAAAATCACTACTATGATTAAGAAACTGGATGAACTCTAATAGTCCTTCTTCACTTGATTTCCATATGATATAAATACCGTCTAAAAATCTAACATAATGGGCAATGTACTCAAAATAAGGGCTAGAAAAAAGGACAGAGTCCTCCCAGTCAAGCATGACCAGGTTGGCATAAATAGGAGCACAAGCTGCTCCCATTGCCACCCCCCTGGTCTGCCAGAAATACTCCCCTTCAAAATATATGAAGTTGTTATCCAGAATGATGTCCACCATTTCCATTAATAAACTCACCTCATCCCATGTGATTCCTGCATATTTTCTAATACTATTACCAAAGGCTTCTAGGCCCATATTTTTCGGTATGCAAGAAAAACGATCAATGACATCAATTGTAGCAAATATATAATCATCTTCCCATATTTGTGTGGGGAAATTCCTTAAGAAATCCCAGGAATCTTTTACTAGATGTGATATACAGTTGTAAATATGTTTCAGTTTAACATCTATGTATTTCCCCATGGGATATGTCTTGGATTTACTCCCAGATATGATAGGTCAAAATGGGGGGTCCATTATATTTTTATGAATTTTTGGTATACCAACAATAGTAGCCATCCTAGGGCTCTTCACCTTTAAAAACTTATAGGTGTCTTTGTTTATTCTACCATCAATCAAGAATTCTTCAATGTAACTATCTATTCTCTGATGTGCTATATTGATTTCATTCAAAGATATGGTCACATAATTGCCCGATTCATATAATATTTGATGTATCTTGTTACTGTATGCCAAATGATCAGAAAGTACTATCTCCCCCCACTCTTATCCGGTTTCATAACCCTTACATTGCTGTTAATCCATAAATTTTTTAATACCTCACTTTCTTCAGGGGTTAAATTGGACTCCTGGGTATCTCGCTTATGCTCTTTGTACAATCTATAAATGTCTCTAGAAACAATTCTCTCATAAATCTCTATTGTGGGATGTTGTACCAGTATAAATGTACTTGGAACTTGAAGCTCTGATTGTTGGTATCGCACATTAGCACTATTTATATTGCTGGGGGGGGATTTACTAAATAAGACAGCTAGATTTAACTTTCTAGTGAATTTCTTGAATTCAACTATGCTGTCTACTAATGGAAACTTGGGGGTGGGTGTGAATTTCATTCCCTTAGATAGTAACGAAAAGTGTGTCTTAGTAATTGCAATATCAGCATGATTGTAAATGTTGAAACCATTCCATGTATGGGTAAGACCATTAACAGCCAATTCTACAGTTGGAATGTTCCCTCTCTTCCTTCCCTCTACTACCTTTGATTCTTCCAAATCCTTGGTTGGTATCTGTCTTTCTGCTGATACCTTTCCCCTTTGTTTCTGTATGGTTCTCCCTGAGGGGGCTGATCTATCCAAAAATGTGAGTTGACATTTCCATATCTGTTGCGACTACTAGATTTATAGTAACGGGACTGTTCATAACCATCCCTCCCTTCAAAATTTTCATTTTTCATCCCCCAATGGTAAACTTTCCTTTGATCATAGTGCTCTACATCCCTCTCAATTTTCTTATGCTTCGTCTCACTCAAAGTGTGTATGTATTTCTCAGCTAAAGAAAACTGATTATTATACATCCTCTCCCACTCAGTGAACAGCAAATCAGTAGTTATCTTAAGATTTAAATCCTCAGTTTCCTGTATAAGTTGAGCTAACTTGTCATCATTGTGTTTAATGATGAGCCTCATAAATTTAATTCCACATTCATCAAAAAACTGATTAAATTCATTAATAATCCCATCATTCAACTTGAACCCCATAGGCTGTTTAAAAAATCTTAATCCTTTCGGAACAATTTTCATTGATATACATTTATATAAACAGGCATTATCTACCTTAACACTATTAATATTTTTTAATTTTTTACTCAACAAAAAAAATCATGTCCTTTAATGTCCCTAATATTACATTATCTTTAGAATTAGTGTCACATCGTTTCTCAGTACTGTCAAAATTATAATTGGTTTCTATAAATCTATTAAATTTATTATAACCAGCGTCTTTTGTTTGTGCATCAATGTTATTGGGGTGTGATCGTTGTTTTGATACATTTGCAGTACCTTTTGAATGGTGTTCCTGTTTTCCCACTTTGTTGGAATATGTTTTAATGGGAATATTTTTAGGTCTCGCACCTGTACATTTAAATTCATCCTCCATATCATATATAGAAAAATCAAAAGTACAGTTGGAGCCTGAATGATTAAAACTCTGCAATGGCTCAGTAATATAATCCATGTCAATAGGATAGTCATTCCGCTTTTGACCTTGACTATTCGGTATAGGAAAACTGTCCAATAATGATTCCAAACTGTCATCAATCCTGTGTTGTTTTTGGCTGGTATTAGATACTTTAGGGGTCAAACATTGTAACTTTCCCTCTTTCTGTGTCCCTATAATTATCCCCTGTGGTTCATTAGAACTATTGGAATTTATGCATCTCTGAGTTGACACTTCATCAGTGATTTTTGTAAAGTTACTTAGTTTGGCCTAAACAAGATCAAAAAGTTTACCCATATCCTTTCTGAGGCTGTCCATCTCCTCTTTTAATGATTTTATGTCATCCTTCTGGATCGTTTCCACATCAGGTGTATTGTCACCGGTGTTCTCCATTGTAAAAAGCAACTGAAGAATATTACGTAACAAAATACTAAATTACCAACAGACCACAGAGTTCCAATGAGTGATCTAACACCTTTGGTTCACTGTAATGTCACAGTAAGGCCAAACTCTGCAAAAAGTCAAAAAGTTGCTTGCAAAAGATTGTATAATAATCCACTGTGAAGCTTTCTCCAATCTCGAGTGTGATAAAACAATTCTCCGTCTATTCCAATAAAGTGCGTTTTCTCCCAAAAAAATATCGCAAAAATACTGGCTTAAAACTAAATTTATTAACTGAAATGACAAAAAGCTGCTTGTGGGAGACCTTACTTTCTTATTGAAACTCCTCACCATTACATTTTAAAACTGAATTGCCTTGCTGAGACCACTTAGTTTGATTCTTGCCTTGCAGAAGGCTTCTGAAATATAGGGAAAGGAGGGAAGAAAGGAGGATAATTCTCTGAAATAATTTTATCATTTCTTTAACCTTTTTAAGGAATTCAGCGGAGGTAAAAAAAAAAACAGCCATGGCATTCTATCCAAAGAGACTTACAGGATCTCAGCTGTGACATTTTTTGGAAAATTCTGAGTATGTGGGTAGGTGACTCTTCTCATCACTGACCCCATGGCAACTTCCCTAAAAAGAAACACCATGACAACCAGAAGAAAAGGAATCGATGAGTCTGGTGTTGTTATATGTTTAACAGACTTGTTTGGGATTGATGGCTGACTGTTAAAAAATGCTGAGTGAAATAATGCATCCTAGAGGCCATCTTCACAGGAGGAACAGCTGCAGAAAGTAAACCACCACTGGCAATTGTAAAAACTCTTTTCTTGTTCCTTAAACAATCTCAGTGGCCTAATCCTCTTTGCAAAGCCCAACTTGAAATCTCATCAGCTTTAGTAGAATAAATTGTCTAGATTTTTACTTACTTATTTAATGCCCCCCCCTAAAAAACAGCAGCTTGTAGGAGGGCCCCTTCCCCAGAAAAAAAAAAAGATCCTCAGACTGGGCTAGCTAAAGAGCAACTGCCAATTCCTTGCCTTATACTGGCAAAAGTGGTTCTCCCCCACCTGAGTATGTCACATGAACAGCTGCAAAGAATATGTTTGACCCCCGGCAGTCCTTAGTGGCTTCCCAGGGAGCATACCAGAGGGATGAAGACAAAAGATAAGTAGTCTGAGGAACTACAGCTGACCACAGCAGTCAGTCATCAATGGCTATGGCAAATAGAAGCCAAAGCAATGCCCCCAGATAACTTTTATCACCCTACTACTAAAGGAGGGAACAATCAAGTTACTGGGAGTTGGGTCCAGGTACTAGCTGCTAAAGGAGATTAGCAAACAGATAGCAGAGCCTTGAAGAGTTGGTCTTATTTCCTAACTTAAAAGCTATTGTTGGAGGAAATTTTATTTTTTTTTAATGACTGACACTAAACACACTGACCCATCTCCCAGAACCAGAGTCTAGGGTTGGGAGATGAAGATGGGCAGAAAGATAACCAACACTGAAATTAATAAATAAATCTGAGATTATAAAACATCAATCACATTAGTGAAATGTGTCTTTACAAGGACAAGTGGAAAGATTGGATTTTAGTTGACTTTGTTAAACTTGTGGGGAACTGAAAAGCTTATACTCCACATAATGTCATTAGTGCTTAGAAATAATTTTATGGGGAAGGGAAAAGTAACTATGTAAAACAGTTTTTGTTCTAAACAGTATTTGTATAAAACATTTCATGATATAAATTGCATGCTATACAGTAAAGGACTTTCAGTTATTGGATGTGATAAAGATACTAAAGTAAACAACTGTTTTTTTTTTCTTTCTCTTTTTTAGTTTTAATAAATATAGACATTACAATGTAAAAAGAGAATAAAGGCTGGACAAAAGCATGTTTAAGTTAATATGCTGTAATTTTGGGTTGCTGAAGTGGGAGATGGAGTGTATAAGTGCGCAGATTATAATATATGCAGAGTTGATATCTTTTCTCTGACTTTTGCATAGATTGGCTTAATCTAATAACACATTTTTCTGTCAGCAAGTAAGTAAGAGAACACTGAATGTGATGACAAGTTTTCCTTTAGCAAATAAATGTTCAGTATGAACTGAGAAGTCTGTTGCTGCGGGCAGCTATACATTTTATTCTCATGTTTCTATGGAGGTAGGCTGACTGTAGTTCAAGGCAATATAAGTCAGAGTACTTTTTAAGCAAAAAGGTTTTCTGAAGGCATACAAGCTGTTTTCACATATGGACGGGGAATAAAGATAAGACACAAACAAACACTGATTAGTGTAAGTAGGACTACAGGCTGTAATATGCAGCTTACCATGGATAACCTTAATTTTAGGTTAGGTAATGCCTGTAGTTGCAGCTGTCGATTTTGGACATGTGTTCCTATTCGGAGGGTTATACTTCATTATTTGAAGATGTACATAGTTTTGTGTGTTTGTTTTACTCTAACTGGTTATGGGAATGTTCTTGGGGGATGAGTTTTTGTTTGAGGGCTTTCATTAAAATAAAAAAGTTTTGTAAAATGTGACATAAGTTCAAACAGAGATGACAAAAAATAACTGTATAAAAGATAACCCTGCCAAACAAGATGCATGTAACACAAAAACTGGAAATAGACATTTAAAAAGCATTCATATATTATAGGTGGGAATAATAACTTTTTATCATAATGGCTACTCTATCCATATTATTTTGGAATGTGAATGGCCTCACATATAATGACCAAAAGGAAAGTGTGCTACATTAGATTAAGAAATGCTGACTATAATAGCAATGCTACAGAACACACATTTGGAAAGAAATGAGCATGTGAGTTTGATAAAGAAAGGATTTCAGGATGGATATTCAGCAGACTATCACAGATAATGAAAAGGGGAGTACATATACTAATAGCTAGATGAGCTACGACAGTGAAAGAAGAGAAAATGTGTGGTAGTATGTGGCTACTGGGAAGGGGGGAATATTATGCTGGTATGTATTTATATACCACCTAAAATTGCTATTATGGAGCATAAGAAGACTTTTGGAGAAATAATTAGCTCTCAGCAGGGTATCCAACTTACTGGTGGGGACTGGGATGACTGCAATTAGGGCTACAGAGAAAAGGCAAAGATAAAGAGACAGGGGAATCCTAAGTAAAATACCTGTTCTGGTAGAGCTTTTAGTTGAATCTAGTACAGAAGCTGCAGTTAAAAAGTTATAATTAGTAGGGCATATACAATATTGCACAATAACTACAGGAAACCAAGCAGAGGAGGCTTGAAAAGATTAGAAAGACAGAATGGCTAAGCAATCCACAAGGAAACAATGGGAGGACATGCATATGGCTCCCAAGTATGCAACAAAGTTTAGAAGGTTTAGGATTTTTTGCTTGGAAGTGTTTTGCATAAGTATTTTTATTCCCCAAGCAGACTACAAAGAATTTTTCCTCAGGTAGATGGCAAATATTGGAGGTGTGATACAGAAGATTTAATTGGGAGCATATGCTTTGGGAGTATAATGTACTGGCAGTCTACAAAAATTCCCTGATGAGTACTCTGTAAGAAATATTGTGTGAGCAAATGGGTGTAACTAAGGAAATAATTTTCTGAGCTGGGATATAAGATTTGAAGGGTCTATATTACAAGCTCAGAAGCTGAAAAGAGCGAATGCTCTTTGATCGAGCTGTAAATATCAAATGTACTAAATAATGAAGGCACGGAACAGCGATTTTTTTTCCCCTGGGAAAAAATTTGCTGCTCTGCAAAAAAGAAAAAAACAAACAAAAAAAATGCAAACACAACATAAAGTGGGGGGCTGTGCCCCTCACACTCCCCATAGTTAAATATACCAACTGCGAGATCCCACCGCAGTACAGGAAATGGCAAACTCCTGAAAACGGCCCAGTGATTTTTTTCCCTGGGAAAAAAAATCGCTGTTCCATGTCTTTGCTATTTAGTGCTTTCGATATTTATAACTCGATCAAAGAGCCTAGCCATAATAAGGACTTGCTATACTTAATTATGGTGGCTGTCAAAAAAGCTATTACCAGGAAATGGAAATCAAAGTCTAAACCAACTGTATTCGAAGGAATAAATGTTGTAATGGAGGTGGGATCTTTAGAAAATGGTAGAACAAATTAAAAAGAAAAAATGGAAACCGTGGGAACAATACATGCAAAACAATGTTTTGGAGGAGTGAGATTTAAGAGATGCAAGAACTCAGCAACTTATGTAATGTTGCATTGATATTAGTTATACAAAAAAAAGTGACATATAATATGTGTAACTAGGAACACATTAATAAGGTTTATTTTGTTTTATATAAATGTTTGTTTACCCATGTCTTAAGTGATAATTCAATAAATGTGTTTAAAACAGTGAAATAAACTAGTTAATTACCACAGAGACTCAACAATGAATGTCAACCAAAAATGATGTCTGACAAGTGGTTAGTGGAACTTGGTATATATGATTCTGAGGTACATTAATGATAACCACTAAAAAAACATCCCTACCAGTTCAAAAATAAATTTGGACTTAAATAGACATTTTCTCTCTAGAAATATTAATTTTATGGTAGGTGATCCCCAAATAAAAGCCTATTTGCCTAGCCTTGTAGTATGCAGCTGACAGTCAAGCTCCTAAAGCCCACATAGTAGTGCAATCTTTGGCAGCTAGAAAGTTCTTAAGTATTGGTACCCTAGCCACTGAGTTTATATTTTTGACTGGGGCAGGGTAATGACTTAATTTATAGGTGATTACTAGGCTAATGGTGCAAGAACCTTTACAAGCCTAGCCAATAATACCTAGGATATCATATCTTATTTCCCCAGATATGGGATGGGGTAGTATCGGGGTAGTGGGTCTTTGGGTGTTAGAGACCTGAGTCATTTTACAGACTGCATCTGTCCATGAGAGACATGGGAAGTATACTGAGACTGAATTTACAACTCCCCATTCACTTATACAAATTATTTTTGAAAAGACCAAGGGGCAGGCTCTGCCTTACGAAGATGGGAAGTTTATGCCATAGACGAGGTAGCCTTTGGGATACAAATCTGTCTATGCAACAAGTTGTATTAGCGACAAAAAATAAGGTTCATGTCCATGGAACATGTAACCCTTGTACAATTTTTCTCTCACAAATATGTAACATTTTCATCAGGGCTGGATCAGAGAATACCCTGTAGGTCAGGCATAAGTCACCTCCCAGTAAAAGATGTGAGACAGAGTAAAGGATAGGGCCTTTAGTCAGTTGGCATAAGACATGTGACTTACGCTTTCTATTTTTTTTATTGAGAAACCTCTAGGGCCACTTCAAATGATTTAAGTGCCTGGTTAGGTACATGTAGAAGGGAGCACTCCACTCAATTATGGGCCTGATGAGGGACAAGTACAATGGCACTATGACTTCCTTTGACCTTGATTCAATCCCTTTCCTTAGAAGTTGAGCCACACAGAAGGATTTCCTCACTACTGTAACTACCTGGTGGTCAAAGTTTAGGTTACTATCTATCTGTGTTCCTAGGTCCCTCATCAGTAGATCTACCTTTAGAGGTGTACTATTAATATTATAATTTGCAGGGGTATCTGATTTACCAAACTGTATGATTACATATTTTTTAGCATTTAATCTCAGACCATGATTTGGGCATCAGTCATTTGTCATTTTTAGGCCTGTTTGTAGGATGTCAACATTGTATGAGGATTCGATGATTGCTCCCAGCTTACAACTGTAGGTGAACTTGGTGAGCCAGAGGCAACCAGCATTGGCCATCACTTCAGAAAAGTATACACCAAACAGGAGGGCTCCTGACTCTGAGTCCTATGGAATACCACTCGTAAAAAATTTTTTAGCAGAAGTGGATTTGCTTATCTGGACAACATGTGTCTTGTCAGGTAGCCAGTTTGCTATCACCCGGATGATGTAGGGGTATTGCCTAAAGCAGTAAGTTTATCTATGATCCCCAAGTGGGGGATTGCATCAAATGTTTGGTTAGGTACAGATAAACTGTGTGCACCATTCTGCCCTCATCCAAGGCCCTGGTGACCCTCTCAAAGAAGTCTACCAGATTCAGCAAGAAATCTCTTTGACAAAGCCAAATAGGGTCTGGCCCAGTGTTTGGAGATTTCCTATGTCATTAATGAACAGGTCCATGATAATTCTCTCCATGGCCTTGCAGATAATACTGGCCAGGCTTATGGGTCTGTAGTCACCTGGGTCAGTTGATGGCCCCCCCTTGTGCAGAGGGATGATTGTTGCATTCCTCTGCAACAAAGTCCATCCAGAGGCTGTGGTTAAAAATGATTTCAAATGGTCCTGATATATTCTGCTTTAAGTTATTTAAGAAGTATCCTAGAATGTTGTCGTAATCCATGGTGGCTGTGTTTTTGGCTTTAGCAAGTACAATAAGGACTTGTTCCCTCGTAATGACTGGTAGGGAGGTGGTTGCGGGTATTTCTTTGGGTGTGGTAGGAGGCGATTTGCTACAGTTTCAGGGTGGGTGTAAGTGCTGCCATTCATGATTAACTTTGACCATTGCTGAGCATTTCCCCTCTAGGTTTTGAAATGGTTATCTTTCACCTGGAAGGCTATCTTTGCCTCACAGTTTCATTTGGCAGATTTGACCAGCTCTCTAATTTATTTCTTTAGACCAGTGAGTGATATTTTGCACTGTTTTATCTGTTCCTTCTTGGCTTTCAAGAGGATTTATTTCCTTTTGTTGAATAGCCTGTTTATGCTAGGGGTCCACCAGGGTGGTTTATTTTTGCCAGTAATCATAGGTTTGACTTGGACAGGTACTGCCTCCTCTATGCAGCTATGAATGTGGTTATATACTGCTTTTGTGTACAGCACAGAGTAGGCCTCAATGTCATCTGGGTTCGGAGGGTCTTGGAAGTTTAATAAGCTGTGACTTAGTTTGAGATTGGCCTTAGCAAAGTTCTTAACAGGTTTGGAGTTTGATGGGGGTTCTAGGTTAGTTTTAATACTAGAGGAGATCATTTTGTGGTCAGATCCTACCCAACAGGAGGTTAATGCATGACAGGAAGGGCAGTCCCCTGTATTCATGAGTACCAAGTCTAGTATATTTATCTTACTTAGAAATAAAGCTTGGGCAACTTGGCGTGCCTCAAAAAACCTCATAGATCAACTCCATTATAGGCAACTAAGGAATGACACAAAAAAATCTGTCACTACTGACAAAAAGAACTACTATCAAAACCTACAACAAAAACACAAAAACAAACGAGATAAATTCTGGGCAACTCTAAACACACCACTCCTTCCAGGACTATCTACCACCCCTGTCCCCTCAACTTACAACTCACACTCTCCAGCAGAGGTAGCCAACTCCTTCAATAGCTTCTTTACAGAAACTATCCAAAACCTAGCCAATAACTTATCCCCACCAGTGCACCAAATCCAACAGCCTCTACACCCATTACCCAAACTCCCTTCCAATTTCAACTTCATTTATCCTTACTCTAATTAGAAACCTAAAACCAACTACCCTTGCTGCTGATCTCCTACCAGCTGACTACCTACAAAAAGCAGCAGATGCTGTAGCCTACCCTATATCCATTATGATTAACCAATCCATCTCTGAAGCTACCATTTCCACTACCTGGAAAATAACCCATATCATTCCACTCCACAAGGGAGGCAGTTGCACTGACATCTCAAACTACAGACCCATAGCAATACTCTCCCTTATAGCCAAAATCCTGGAAGAGTGTATCCAAAAGCAACTTCTAGCCTATCTTCTTGATAACAGTCACCTGTCAAACTCTCAACATAGCTTCAAACCAAACCACAGTACCACCACTGACCTACTCTCCTTCACCAATGCCATAAATCATAACCGTAATAGCAATAAATTCTCCTCAGCCATCTTCCTAGATCTTCCCAAAGCTTTCTGCATGGTAAACCATCAACTTCTTTAGCATACCCTAGAAAAAATCTCCCTAGACACCCATGCTATACAATGGTTTAAGTCATATCTGGGAGGTAGACAACAGGCAGTCCTGTGGAAAGATAACTTATCTACCCTCTTACCTATAACATTCGGAGTCCCCCAAGGATCCATCTTAGGGCCCCTTGTGGTGGTGCTGCGGTAGTGTTTTCGCCTCACAGTTAGATGTTGCCCGTTCGATTCTCGGTTAGAGCGTTTTCTGTGTGGCGACATGTGTGAATGGGCATTCTTTCGTTGAAGGTTGTGCGTTAGGCCCGGCAAGCCAGCACGTAAAAATCTACTGCCAATCATTAGCGGATCAGAGTTCCGCTGTGGCGACCCCTAACCGGGAAAAGCTGAAAGACACAAACAAACAAACACAAACAAATTAATGACTTGCATAAAGTAATACCAGATACTACCTGTATTCAATACGTGGACAACTCAACCCTAATCTGTTCTGCCACAACCCCACAAGAACTACTGACACCATCTCAAAACACATTTAGCATGGTTGAAAAGTGGCTCCTCCATCGCCGTCTCACACTAAACCCCCCCAAAAAACAAACTGCTGCTGTTCTCCTCATCTCGTAAGGCATCCTCTCTAACCTTTACCATTACATCTAACAATGGCACTATTATCTCACCAGATCCCTCAATCAAACTACTAGGAATTATAGTCGATAACAACCCAAAGTTTGATTTGCATATCGACCACACCATCAAAACAGTAAATAAAAAACTTGGCTCTCTACATAGAATCAAACCCTTCTTAACTCCCCTAGCCAGAACTGTTCTTGCTCACACTCATCTCCTATCCACACTTCTCTATGCCTCCCCCTTATTCATCGACCTGAATAAAACCTCCTTGAACAAGCTCACAACCTGTTATAATCACATTGCCAGATTTTCCACTGCCTCTGCCTATAGGACCCATCATTGCCACAACCTCAAACTACTAAGCTGGCTTGAACTACCTAACCTTCTACTAACTAACCAACTAATAATTGCCCACAAGATCCTCTACCAGCCAGACCGGACACCCGATCTTAAAATCCTCATCAACCCCTACCATAACCTTAAAACTTTCCGATCCTCTAACAAAATGTTAGCTTTCACCTTCAAAGCAAACAACTCAGCTGGGGAAGCTCTGTTTATGAACTCAGTTGGTAAAGTCTGGAGCTCTCTTCCTACAGAACTAACCTTACAACCCTCTCCAACCCAATTTAAAAAGAACCTTACTCAATACTTAACTTTGCGATGGCTCTGTCCTTGCTCTACCCCTGACTAATTCCCCACATTCTACTACTGTGCCCCCAACTAGGGTCTCTTAACAGAGTCTCTGAATCCTTCCTATATTACTATGTACTAACATGTGCTTAAGTGAAATCTAGATCGTATTTTATGCCATCTAAAAAGAAACACACAGATATATATGAACATTTTGAATGTTGGGCTGGGAACTTGGAAAAGGACCTAAAAATATATTGTATAACCTCTATCTTGATTTATTCTTATAGCGGAATGGTATCATTATGTAAATATGTAAACAATTTTCTGGATTGTAATTCTCTATTGTATATTACAGTTTATTATGCTGTCTGTCTTATGTCTACTGTATGGAGCTTTTCTCCCCAGGCCTCCGCTGAAAATGGACAAATATCCAGTTGGACTTTCCCGGCTAACAAATGTAAAATAAAATAAATAAAATATATGTACCCCTAGTTAGGGAGCTAACTAGCTGCTCCAGGCTGTTTGTGTTGACAAAGTCCAAAAACCTCTGAGCAAGTGAATTATGGGTTGTATAAGTCTACCAATTTATGAAGGGGTAATTGAAGTCACCCATAATTATGGTGTTAGGCTGATTGTTAAGAGATTCCTGTAGGTTTAGGTATAAGGTGTAGTTTTCCAGACTCATTAATTGATTCCTGTAGGTTTAGGTAGAAGGTGTGGTTTTCCAGACACATGTTAGGGGGTCTGCAGCCAGCAACGATATGATAGGGGGGGGTCTTACCTATGGTTAGTTGGGCATAGAGTAGCTCAAGACAGTGATATTGTTGGACCAGTCTAGTAGTGTACTTGTCCTTCATGAACACGGAGACAACTCCTCCCTTTGATTTAAGTTAAGTGCAAACCATCTCAGTCAAAGCATTGCAGTTTGTCGATAATATCTCCCCAGGCGAACAGATATTGGATCCTCTTGTTGTGACACCAGAAACTAAGCCAATTGTTGAAGTTAATCATATTTTGCTGGTATTGTGACATCATCACTGGTGAAGGTAAGATGCTACTCAAGGCTAGATGCATACTCACCTGGGACACATATTCAGAAATAATGTCTGTCTTCATATAGTCCATTGAGGTACACTTTAGGTTGTTTACACCCACATGGACTATGACCGTGTCATACTGGTACTTGTAGTTTAAAGACCTAAGTGCATGCATGATCTGGTGTATCCTGACTCCAGACAGACAGCTCACTGTGATCTTTTCCTTGTTTAGCCAGGTAAGGGGTAAGGGGGACATCAATATGCCTTACAGTGGAATCCCCAGTAACTAGAATGTTTGGTTGCGTGGTGTTGGAAGTGGGGCTACCACGATTTTCAGAGTTATCTATTGTGTGAGGCACTGCCTTTTCTGAGTGTGTGTTGATCCATTGGGAGATGCTTTTAGGAGGTCTTGAAGGTTTTAGTGGAAATACAGGTAACTACCACCACAAATGTCGGTCTGTTTGTTCCCTAGTATTGGTAGTGTGTGTTTTGAGTGTGACAACCTGGTTTGCATTCTTCATGTGTACATGTGATCACTTTGCCTCCAATGACATTGTGTATCTACATCTTTCACATACTGTGTTTATGTGTTCTAAAATTCAGTGGTTGTCAGTGAACATGACACAGTTACTACACTGCCTCAGCATGCCTATATCCACCAGTCCACAAACACAGATGACAGGGAAGTGCCTATCCATTTTACAAGATCCATAGCATATGGAAGGGAGTAGGGGACAGTCACATAAATGTCTAAGTGAGAGTGTTTAGTAGTATACTATAGGATGACTTGCAGTGGTGCTGCCTTCTCTGCAAACTGGCAGCTCTTTGAGCAACTATGAACATTGGCTGATCATGGACAAGCGTTTTCTTTAGAAGATTTTAAACCTGAGAGGTCTGTGTATATACAAGGCACGGGTAACAGTGTCTGTCTGATGCGCAAATGTGAGGCTTTCATACCAAAGAGACTAAAGACATTTACACAGTTAAGCTCTCAGGTCAATCAGGTTTGAATCAGCAAATTGCTCCCACCAGAGTGCATAATAAAACCCTCTTTAGTGTAAAATGAACTGGTCTTGAGCTCAACTGCTGTAACAAATGCTTTACAACAAAAGGCAAAACTCCTGCAGTATCAGTAATACTTGGAAATAAGTCTGAAGCTCTGAATAAATGATCACAGTCTCTCACAAATATAAGGCTTTTATAACAGCAGGATACTTTTACACAGTTAAGCCCTCAGAACAAACAGATAAACACACAATAGGTCTTCCACCAACAGTTCCAAACTCAGAGGAGTTGAATCAGTCCTCCCCTCTCCACTCAGTGCAGAATAAAACCCTCTTAGTGTAAAACAAACTGGTTTTGAGCTAAGTGCAGTAACAAATTCTTTACAACAAAAGGGAGAACTCCTGCAGTGTCAGGAATCTTTGGAAACAAGTTCACAAACCCTAAGAAATGTTCCAAAACACAGAAAAAAATGTGCACAAATGTAGGAAAACCTCTACAAACAGAAAAACTTTGCAAAACTTATAAAACTGAAGAGAACATTGGCAAACTCAGAACAGTTTTTACAGTATCAAAGGATGTTAAGAAGTATCAGTATACTGTTAAAATGACCTAAGAGCAGTACAGTAACAGACAGATGGAGTTTCTTTAACAACTGCAGATTGAAAAAACAGTGATAAATTCAAACAAATCAATAAATGCAACACAGAACTGTTAAATAGCACTGAGATAGAGCAAGTGCAAAAAATACTTATATCAGCTTTGCAGGTCCACAGATAGCTTTAGGTGCAATCCAAGGGTCTAGTAGTCACAGGATGTGTGGAATGTGTTCCAAAGCCTTGGAATTTGGCTGTTGGGTCTGATCTTTAGCAGGGTGTTCCATATAGCATAGACTACTGCAACAGTGATTTAATGATGAGCATGAAACACTTCAAAAAAGCTTAAAATGCACAAAAGGCAATCCATCTGAAACTCCTGACACATTCAGATCAATTTCAAAATTCTGAAGAGGTTTGATCAATCATTAGCAGTGTAGGAGACAATGAGAAAAGGGAAAAGCTTTTGGTGGGCAAAATAAGAACTGAAAGCTAAATTACATACAGACTTTTCCATCAATTATAATTCCATGTTTCCATGTTTCCACTCTTAAAGAAGTCTAACTATATGAAACTGCATAAAAAAGTGAAAACACTGTTTCTGAACAACCAATCTCAATCTTGTAAACACACAGATTTTCTAAGATTGCAGGCTTGTCGTTCAATATCTGAGATATTACCAAGTCCAGAATTGAGTTTACACTTGTGAATTTAATTTCTGCAGTCTAACTCCGTACTGGTTTATACCAGTCCTCATTTGATTATTCTGTGTGCTCAATATACTGCAGTGTACACCAGATAAGCTGCCAAGAACTCCAGTTCTACAGAAGGCATTTTCTCACCAGCACAGTAGAATAAAAACAGCACAAAGCATAGACTTCTAAATTATCTAAAAAAATTCTTACAAAAGTGCTACACTTAAAATGTGCCTGGAATGCAACAGACAACAATTTGCAAATGTATGTATTATTAGAATATTTATTATCCAGAAATAATTTAGAATTTGTTATTCAATACTGTAACGATCAAATTTACTTTTCTAAGTAGTTGCTGATGATTAAAACCACTTACAAAAAGCAAAGCACCCTGTAGCCTAGCACACATGCAACAGGACAATAAAGATATGACCCTCTTGTACACAACAAGGTCACATCAGAATCAATATATACACAGCATAACAAAAAGTGAAATCTACCCTTTATTAAATACACATGCTGAAAAACAGGCAGAACAGGTCATATATTACAGTAACCATTTTAGTGATTAAGAAACTTTTTTTTTTTTTTTACTTTAAAACCGTTTTCTCTCTCACAAGCATCCACTGTATACCCAAGCAGTAAATTGAATAGTCTATTTAACATTTGTTCAGAGAAGTAAGGGTAGTTTACACAACAGTAATCCACAGTAAAGAAACAAACAAACAAAAAAAATCCTCAGGACTATCTTTTTGGTCTATCGATGTCATCAATAGCGGCCAATAGCTTCTGTCTTGACTTCTTATTTATGTGAGAACCCAGGCAAACACCCACTAAGTTGGTCAGCTGTTTTGTTGAATATTCCTAAAAAACAAAAACAAACAAAAAAGTAGATGGATTGTTGTGTCAAAAGATGTTAATCAGCTGATAACAACTTAAGTAAGGTACTCACAATGAAGCTAGAAATGCATGAG
This sequence comes from Protopterus annectens, assembly GCF_019279795.1. NCBI lineage: Eukaryota > Metazoa > Chordata > Ceratodontiformes > Protopteridae > Protopterus > Protopterus annectens. The sequence continues at coordinate 1,605,527,859 of NC_056732.1, forward strand.
TACTTAACTCTAAAAAATGGACTACTACACACTACTATCACTTACTATTTCAAATGGATTACTGCACATCAGTATCAGTTAGCATTTAAAATGGACTACTGCACACCGGTATCACTCATTGTACTACACACCAATATCACTTACTATTTAAAATGGACTACTACACACCGGTATCACTCATTGTACTACACACCAGTATCACTTACTATTTAAAATGGACTACTACACACCGGTATCACTCATTGTACTACACACCAGTATCACTTACTATTTAAAATGGACTACTAAACAGCGGTATCACTCATTGTACTACACACCAGTATCACTTATTATTTAAAATGGACTACTGCACACCAGTATCACTTACTATTTAAAATGGACTACTACACAGCGGTATCACTCATTGTACTACACACCAGTATCACTTACTATTTAAAATGGACTACTGCACACCAGTATCACTTACTATTTAAAATGGACTACTACACTGCGGTATCATTTATTGTACTACACAGCAGTATCACTTACTATTTAAAATGGACTACTACACACCAGTATCACTTACCATTTAAAATGGACTACTGCACACCAGTATCACTTATTATTTAAAATGGACTACTGCACACCAGTATCACTTACTATTTAAAATGGACTACTACACACTGGTATCACTTATTGTACTACACAGCAGTATCACTTACTATTTAAAATGGACTACTGCACACCAGTATCACTCATTGTACTACACACCAGTATCACTTACTATTTAAAATGGACTACTGCACACCAGTATCACTTATTATTTAAAATGGACTACTGCACACCAGTATCACTTACTATTTAAAATGGACTACTACACACTGGTATCACTTATTGTACTACACAGCAGTATCACTTGCTATTTAAAATGGACTACTGCACACCAGTATCACTCATTGTACTACACACCAGTATCACTTACTATTTAAAATGGACTACTACACACCAGTATCACTTACTAGTTAAAATGGACTACTACACACCAGTATCACTCATTGTACTGCACACAGTATCACTCCCTATTTAAAATGGACTGCTACACCCCAGTATCACTTATGATTTAAAATGGACTACTACACACTAGTATCACTCATTGTACTACACACCAGTATCACTTACTATTTAAAATGGACTACTACACACCGGTATCACTCATTGTACTACACACCAGTATCACTTACTATTTAAAATGGACTACTGCACACCAGTATCACTCATTGTACTACACACCAGTATCACTTACTATTTAAAATGGACTACTACACAGCGGTATCACTCATTGTACTACACACCAGTATCACTTACTATTTAAAATGGACTGCTACACACCAGTATCACTTACTATTTAAAATGGACTACTGCACACCAGTATCTCTTACTATTTAAAATGGACTACTACACACCAGTATCACTATTTAAAATGGACTACTACACACCAGTATCACTCATTGTACTACACACCAGTATCACTATTTAAAATGGGCTACTACACACCAGTATCACTATTTAAAAAGGACTACTACACACCAGTATCACTCATTGTACTGCACACAGTATTACTCACTGTACTGCACACAGTATCACTCACTATTTAAAATGGACTACTACACACCAGTATCACTTATGATTTAAAATGGACTACTACACACCAGTATCACTCATTGTACTACACACCAGTTACACTTACTATTTAAAATGGACTACTACACACCAGTATCACTCATTGTACTACACACCAGTATCACTTACTATTTAAAATGGACTACTACACACCAGTATCACTTACTAGTTAAAATGGACTACTACACACCAGTATCACTCATTGTACTGCACACAGTATTACTCACTGTACTGCACACAGTATCACTCACTATTTAAAATGGACTACTACACACCAGTATCACTTATGATTTAAAATGGACTACTACACACCAGTATCACTCATTGTACTACACACCAGTATCACTTACTATTTAAAATGGACTACTGCACACCAGTATCACTCGTTGTACTACACACCAGTATCACTTACTATTTAAAATGGACTACTGCACACCAGTATCACTTACTATTTAAAATGGACTACTACACAGCGGTATCACTCATTGTACTACACACCAGCATTACTTACTATTTAAAATGGACTACTGCACACCAGTATCACTCATTATTTAAACTTGACTTTATAAAGTCTATAGTTTTGAACAGCTTTCAGAAGGAAACACTGGCTAATCTTATATGACACAATCCTTGTGAAAAAGCAAATATAACTTCCTGCAGATGAGAAGTTTCATCTCTGAAATTCAATGATCAGAAGTGATAAGACAACAAGAAAAGCATTTTTCAAGACAAACCTCAGAGGTGCCAAAGGAACATGTTCAAAGTGGGGACAGACATGCTCATCAATCACGAAGCTAAGATCCAAAGGAGAAAGGTTTTTCATAACCTGGCAAAGAAGCAAAACTGCTTTGGAAATGAGAACTGAAGCACTGTCCAGCCCAACCCCAACACACCCTACACCATTCACCATGACTTTGGATTAAGTGACACCCAAATCAGAGAAGTGTCTGAGGTAGGTCAGATCTACCTTCAAATTGACTGAGGCAGCTATGGAAACCTCTCCACCCAAACACAAAACCATGTCCACTTAGCAGACTATATCAAAGGAGTGGAAAGCATTCTGGCAACATCATCTACCTCAAAGACTCTTGTATGCTGCATCTAGGATAAGTAAGGAGTCAAAGCTAGAAGTCAAATCCAGTAGTACAACTGGCTATTGCCTTGGCTGTGGCCTGACCTGAAGAGTACTTCTTTAGCTTGTACTGTGATACGTCCTTTTACTGCTGAGGGCCTGGTGTATAAAACCCCACCATTTGTTGTGACCAAAGGTCAATGAAAATTAATCTAGATATTTCTTCTCAGAATTTTAGGATGAGATGCAGATTTGGAGAGAAGGTTTTTTTTTTCTGTCATGGGAAAGGAATGCACCCATGGTCAACTCCCAAATTTTATGCTGAATTGAACAGAACAGAAGACAATATTCACCTGAGTGATGTACATCTTGATCTTTGGAACTCCTTACTATTAGAATACTACAACCAGACAAAATTCTCAAATCCTTATCTACAACAAAGAACTGCAAATGTGATATCTGGAATCTCCCAGCATACCCAATTCACCCAAAATGTTGACTACTGTGAGAATGATGGTCCTAGTCAGTGATCCACTGCCAGAAGGGACAAGGGCATGTGTTGCTTTTCTGTTTATGTGCAACACCTTGTTCTTCTCCCTGTGTCTGCATGTATTTTCTCTGGGTATGCCAACTTCCTTCCACTTCCCAAAAATATGCCTGCTGATTTGCAACTATATATATATATATATATATATATATATATATATATATATATATATATATATGGGATCCGTACAGATGCTCTACTGTATCGTTCACGGAATCCCAATTTGGTGAGCATACTTGCGCGAAAGTGCTGTTCACCGAAGCAGCACTTTTGTGTAAGTATACTTGTTGTTCCGGTCGTACTACGGTGCAGTAAGGGAAAATTCTCTTTTTCCCACTGTAGTACGACCTTGGAGTGAGAATATTAAAGTAGGGGGGTGGGGGTGGGGCTTGCCCCTCTGCATTCAAGTAGATTTTGTGGGGTTTTTTTAACATACTTTAGCGAAAGCGCTTTTTTGATGAAAGCGCTTTCGTTAAAGCGTGTTCGGTGGTAATGGATTCAGGCTTTTGAACTTTCGTTCAAAAGTCCTAGATATATATACATAAAATATACATACTGCATTTACTCTTGCCCTATTGTCTGCACCACTTCAACTGGTTAAATGAATATACTTAAAAACAAAAAAGTAGCTCTAGTCTTAGTTCTTGATCCACACTTTTCAGAGCATGAAATACTGTCTGAATTTCCAGGTGGTTGATACACCATTCCCCTCTCCTGGGAGGAGTATACGACAACTAAGTGATTACAGACACTCCTCAACTGCTAACAAAACATCCATCATCATTGCGACCTACACTTCTGCTTCATGAGCAGAATACCCATACTAAGACTGGTGGAGATATTCCACCACTTCATAGCCCAGTGACATATAGCTTACATCAGAACATGATATGCGAGTGAGAGGTAATTTTGTTGACACTAACACCTCACTATTCATTTCTGTATCCACATCATTAGGCATGCAAATGGAACCAAGAAGACCAAAGTCACTACCATTAGGTGTAGAATATACAGCAAGCTCTGATCTTGGACTCCCCCTGTGTGTGGTAACCAGAAATGCCAGAGACATGACCTTCTTGCCCCTCTCAATGGGCAGGAATGACTGAAGTGTATCTGGTTCTGTCCCAGAAAAATGCAATCTGTTAAGTTGTACTCAAAAACCTCTTCCAGTTTATGAAGACCTCAGTGACGTGCAAACATGGCACCTCCATGTTAGAGACTACAAGGAAGCTTTCTAGTAGTATCACAAAGATTGAATCACACAAGTAAGAGAATACATAGAGGTACATCTCCTGCAAGGCCTTTGCCACCATAATGAGAACTCTGATGAGCATTCTGGTTGCAAACGAGAGACTAAACAGCAATGCTTTGTAAATAAAGTGATGCCTGCATGCAGCATACTGAAAGAACCTCTTGTGTGGACCCTGACAATGATGTGCCAAAAGGCACCATGACTGGCAACATCATCACATGCCTTGCCGGAAGACAGAAATGAAAATAGGGCACTCAATGAAAGAAGGAGTGAGGAATGAAATAAGGCATCTACTTAAAAAAAAAAAAAAATCTCTCACAGATTAACTAATATGATGCTCACTCCATACCTCTCAACTATACAGATTTCTGAAGAATGTCCAGATTTTTGCCTCATAATTTTGGTCCATTTTTCATAAAATTGTGTCTTTCTGGCAAATTAGTGGCAAATCATTAAAGAATGAAGTTAGAAAATAATGACAGACATTTGAGTTTCAGACTTTATACCCCTCAGAAAATTCATGCTAATGCCGAACCTGTTATTCTATCAACTTTCTAAGTTTGTAACAGTAATATTTAAAAATTATCCCTATTTTGGGGCCTTTGTTCTACTTTTACTTATGGCTTTGTCCAGATATCTTGCTCTAAGAGGTTGAGAGGTATGCTGCACTCATATTTTGGTGTATGTGGTACACTGAAGTGTAGGTGTTTTGGCTCTAGTGTGCTTCTACAGAGATTTGTTTTTCAGTAAAAGTGGATTTCCTTCATTAGCATTCGTTTTTTCGGACAGGAAAATATCGAAACTGTGGTAATTTGTAAATGTATGCACTAATGGCCATATGGTCATAACATAACATGTCTACCACTAACATGTTTTTAAACTTGCACAAGAAACACTACTTCATCATTATAAAATGGATTTAAAACTGGTAATCAAGTCTCTCAAACTTATTATTGGGAAATGTAAGGCTAACAATGAACTTAGGATTGCAGCCAGTTCAAAAGATAACTATAAAGCCTTCTTCAGCAAGATTAGAAAGCTTAAACATAACCTACAGTTCTCTTCTGAACTTATATCCAATGGTACCCCCTTCCTTGACCACAAGGACATTGCTAATATTCTTGTAGACAACTTCTCTTCCAACTTCTATCCTTTCCATTCTTTCTTACATACCCCTTCAAGAGAGCAACTTTGACCAATCATTTTGGCAATTTCAAAAAATATAAATGCTACCTCCATGGATCCCGACACTATCTCTGAATGTCTGCAGAGAAGAGTAAAATCCCATCTAGCAAAACCCCTCCACCAACTCTTCAGCCTTTTCACTGGTTAGGTCTTTGAAGTGAGAGAATGGCAGTTGTGGTGCTCATGCATAAAGGTGGTCCTTCTACTGACTCTGTGAATTACCGGCCTATTAATCAGTCTAGTATTATTTATAAGGCTATGGTATGTATTACAGACAAACTAATAAAAAATTATATAGGTGATCTTATATCCCTGGAAATACACCAGTCTGGCTTTGTAAAAGGCAGGTCATGCCTTTTCAAACTGGTTTGAGTTCTTTCTGAAGGTTAGTGAGGCCATGCAGTCCACACTGCTTATCTGGACCTTGCCAAGGCCTTTGATACTATCCATCATGCTGAGATCACTGACAAACTATAACAACTCAACATTAACTCGTATACAGTTCACTAGACTGGTAACTGGTTGTCTGAGAGAACCCATACTGTTAGGGTATAGAGTATTTTTTTCTATATAGAAAAATGCTAATAGTGGTTTCCCACAGGGCTCTGCCCTAGGTCTGCTGCTCTTTGATACACATTTCTGTGACATAAAGCATTTATGTTACAAAGAGTGTATTACATCTGTTTTAGAATTTTCAGCTTTCAAGAAAATAAAATCACAAGACAGACTGTCTATGTGATGGCTCATGGATACCTCTGTTAAGGAAGAACCAGGGATCTGTCTGCACAGATAAAGTACAGTTGTGTACACTTACCATAAATGTAGATGTTCGAGCGTATTCACTGTTGCAGTCATTACATTTGGGTTATCTACTTGCAGGTAGCCCTCAGTCGGCTTGATTAACAAAGTCTTGGGTCCTGTGTCGGCTGCTGTCCCTTCTTCCATGACGTCAGATTGTCAGGGGTATAAAACATGCAGCCGACACCATTGCACCAGTTTTTCTTGCTCCAGATGTCAAGTGCCCCCAATGGGAAGCAATTAAACATAAAAGCACAAAGATATACCGCCAACAAAAAAGCAAATACACCAAAAAGGCTTTTAAGCATAGTAAAGGAAAGTAAAGGTAGAGCCAAAAGAAGTTAGGGGGCTGGAGGGAGGGTAACCAGGACTGCAACAATGAATACACTCGAATATCTACACTTATGGTAAGTGTACACAACTGTACTATGTTCTTCATGTTTCACTGTTTCAGTCATTACATTTGGGTAGATTCCCAAAGCTATGGGTGGGAGGAGGAATTTAGATAGAATTAGGGCCCGATATAAGGCCCTGCAAGACTGCAGTGGCACAGGCAGTTATGGATTTAGAGAAAATTGACAAATGATAATGCTTGCTGAAAGTATGTACAGAATTCCAGGTAGCAGCTTCTAGGATGTCCCTGGTAGGGATGCCTCTGAGAAAGGCTGTAGAGGTAGATGCAGCCCTGGTGGAGTGAGGTCTGATCCCCTGGGGGATAGGTTTTCCATGGTGCTTACAGCAGAAATGAATGCAATGGCTTATCCATTTAGAAATGGTTTGCTTTGAAATAGCCTTCCCCTCTGCCCCTGCAGCAAATGCCACCAGCAGTTGTTCAGATTTCCTTTGAGGTTTAGTCCTGTCCAAGTAGAATCTGAGTTGTCTGTGCACATCTAAGGAATGCAGTATCCGTTCCCCTTTATTCTGTGGATTGGGAAAGAAGGTTGGCAAATGAATGTACTGATTACGAGCCACACTTGATACCACCTTGGGCATGAAGGATGGAATGGTTCTGAGGGACACCCTGTCCGCATGAAAGATGATGAAAGGCTCCACTGTCATAAGGGCCTGTAATTCAGATACCCTTCCAGCTGAAGTGATTGCTAAAAGGAAAGTTGTTTTCCAAGAAAGAAATTTTAAGTCGGCAGTAGCAGTTGGCTCGAAAGGAGGTACAGTGAGTTTCTCCAAGACAAAGTTAAGGTCCCAGGCTGGGGTCGGAGCTCTCCTGGGTGGTCTCAAATTTCTGGCCCCTCTGAGGAACTGCTCGAGCAGTGGATGAGAGAAGAGGGGAGGTTCTGTGTTATAATGAGCTGAAATGGCTGAGGCGTGGGATTTTAATGGAGGAAAAAGACAGGCCCTTGTGAAGCATCTCAGTTAAGTATTGTAAAATCTGAGGTAAATTGGGCGCTGCTGTGCTCATGCCTTGAGATTGGTTCCAGGTACAGAATCTTTTCCATTTTTCAGCATAAGATTTTCTAGTACTAGGCCTCCTTGCCTCTAAAATGATATCCATCACAGGTTTGCTGAGGGATGGTAAAGGGGAGATTAAGTAATTAGCCAGGCTGCAAGGTTGAGTGTTGGAAGAGTGCAGACTCTGGTTCTCCTGCTGAGACAGCAGAGAAGGAGTTTGTGGCAGGTGCCATGGGGATAATCATGACACACTGTGCAGGAGGGTGGTAGCAGTGTTGGCGCGGCCAGTCTAGAGCAATCAAAATCATCCTTGGTTTGTCCTGTTTGATTTTTCGTAGTACTTTGGAGAGCAGAGGCAGAGGGGGGGAAGGCATAGACTGATAGGTTTTTCCAGCTGAAGGACAGAGCATCCACTTTCCAGGCTTGTTTGTGGGGAGTCCTTGTACAGAATTTGTCCAATTGGTAGTTCTGGGGAAAGGCAAACAGGCCTATATCTGGGCTCCCCCACTTGCTTGTCAACATGTTGAAAATCCTTAGTTCGTTTCCACTCGTGTGGGTCCATGAGGTTTCTGCTTAGTCCATCTGCCAGTGTATTTAATTTTCCTGGCATGAATTGAGCTTGTAGGTACACTTGGTAGCTCAAGGCTGTATTCCACAATGCCATGGCTAGTCTGCAGAGGGGGTAAGAATGTGTACCCCTCTGCTTGTTTGGTGTTGTCCGTCTTTACCATTAGTTGCCATGGAAGAATGTGGTCCTTGAAGGCTGTCAGAGCATTCTGTACAGCTAACATTTCTTTTTAATTGACATGCAGGTGCATTTGACTTGGGTTCCATTTGCCCTGAATGCACTTCCCTGCCAGGTGAGCCCCCCCCATGCATAGTCTGATGCATCTGTTGTTAGGGTTTTGCAGCAGGGGGTGGTGTGAAAGGTAGTCCCTTGTTTTGGTGGCAGGCCTCTGCCCACCAAAGGAACTCTAGGCGTAGGCAAGGTATGATAGGAATCATTGTTTCTAGGTCTTGAAAATGTTGACACCATAGACTTTTTTGGATACCACTGTAGTTTCCTCATATGCAGTCTTGCATATGGAATTAGAAGAATGCAGGGGGCCTAGAACCCCAAGGCTTGCAGTATTTGTCTTGCAGACAGCAGGGTTTTTGTGGCCACTTGTTTGAAGTAGGTTGTCAAATGAATTTGCTTTTCTGGCGTGAGGTAAGCCAACTGAGAAGTTGTAGTCAAGCTTGCTCCCAGGAATATAATTTGTTGACAGGGTTCCAGGTGTGATTTCTTTTTCATTTATGGTGTACCCCAGACAAGTCAGAACCCTTTTTACAAAGGCCAGATGATTAAAAAGTATGTCCTGGCTTTCTGCCTGAATTAGACAATCGTCCAGGTATGGGTATATTTGAATATTTCTTTGCCTGCAAAATGCAATAACTGGAGCTAGGCACTTTGTGAATACCCTGGGCGCAGTAGATAAGCCAAAGGGCAGTGCAGAGAACTGATAGTGCATGTAGCCTGCTTTGAAGCGTAGGTATCTTCTGCAAAATTCCCTGATTGGGATGTGCCGGTATGCTTCTTTTAAATCTAGTGTTGCCAACCAGGCAACTATGCCTAGCATAGGAAATAATTGGTGAAGAGTCAGCGTCTTGAATTTTGGAATCTCCAAAAAGGTGTTTAGAATAGACAGGTCCAGGATAGGACACCATGAATTGTCTTTTCTGGGTACCAGGAAAGGTCTTGAGTAGAAACCTTGTCCCTTTTCCTCTTCTGGTACCAGTTGAATAGCCCCAATGCTTAAGAGAGAAAGTACTTGTTTTTGGGCCTCTGCCCACTGATTTGAGGGTAGGTCCGACCACCCACTCTGGTGTTGGCAACGTGTGGAAGTGAAATCTATATCCCTGGGACACTATATTTAAAACCCATTTGTCCTAGGTAATGAGTTCCCAATTCTTTGCATGAAGAGCAATCTTTCCTCCCAAAGGGGCAGTCAAGTTGATAAGTGCTTGGAAATTTTAAAAGGAAGTCATTGAGACAGTTTACCATAGGGGGGGTGTTATTATTCCCAGACTTGGAAGCGGAGACCCCCCCCACTGTTTAGTTCTGTGACTCCCCTGGGACTGAAATCTGGGGTATTTGCTGTGTCTGGGTTTGGCTTGAGAAGACCTGAAAGGGGCTGGAAAGGACCAATTCTTAGAGTGCCGGTGCCTACTAAATCTAGGAGGCTGAACTTGTAAAAAATCTTTTAACATTTTGCATAGATTTAGCTTTATCTTCCATCTTTTTAAGAACTTCCTCAGCCTTGTTGCCAAACAGGCAGTCCTGATTTAAAGGAGCATCCAACAGTTTAGCTTTAACATGATTAGGCAAAGATTGCTCCTTAAGCCAAGCATGCCTTCTGATTACAGACCCAGTAACAGCAGCCCTGCAAGAGGCCTCTAATGGATCAAAACCACATTGCAAAGTATGTTTTCCAACTTGTTCGGCAGAATGCATTAAATCCTGTAATTCTTTAATTTTCCACACAGTCAGGAATCAACATCATTTTCTGTTTAAGCAGTCCAATAACATGTTGCTGATATTTTAACATATGAAACTGGCAGTTTAAAGCCCTAATGGCCAAGGCTGCAGAAGTGTAAACTGTCTTACCCCATCTATCCAGCGCCCTGGAGTCTCTATCGGAAGGGGTAGGATTTTTAGCAGTAGAAGCCTTAATGCCCTTGGGCCCCTGTGAAATAGTCTCTGGATCTGCAATAGGATTTTTGAAAAGGAACTTGTGGGACTCAGGGACCCTGCAGTATCTGTCAGGTTTTCTGGGAGCAGGAGGCAGAGAATCAGGGGCCAAACTAGATTCCAAGAAAGCATCATGAAGAATGTCTAGTACAGGAGGAATAGCTAAAGGCCTATGCTGAAGTAGAATAAGGAAATCCCCAAGCATCTTTTTTGAATCAGAAAAATCCTGGCTTTCCCAGTGGAAATGCTACCTTAAAGTATGTAAGGTTTCCCCAAAAGAAAAATCCTCAGGAGGGGAAGCAGAGGGAATAGAGTCCTCTGCATCAGAATCCTCATAAGTAGGTAAGGGTAAATCTAGATCATCAGAAGAGTCAGAAAAAACAGAATCCTGATCAGAAGATTCATAATCAACTTCAGTCCTAGGCCTCTTAAAAAAAAGGGGGGGGGGTGGCTACCCCTGATCAGAGTTATTAGATTTTCAGCCATTCTTATCATTTGTTTTTTAAGCAAGGCCTGAGCATGTGTCCTGGGTGTCATTTTTTTTAGACATGGATCGAGACTTAAGCCTAAGTAAAGAAGGTGACGGTTTAATATGCAAGAACATAGGCCTGAATACACCCTCAGATGCCGGTGCCTGCACAGCGGCTCCGGAACCATCCAAGGTAGAGACATCCGTGGGTTCCATAGTTGAAGCATCTCGCGGCATACCGGACTCCGAATGGGTCTCATTAGAGGCCAGCGAATCAGAAGTAGCTGGTATCAAGGGCTGCGAAAGCGCCTCACTGAGTACCAGTGAACTGGCGACTGGCTTAGGAGAAGCGTCGTTGGCAGTTTTGGACCTCGGCGGCTTGTCTCTGTCTTTATCTTTGCATTTTTTTCAGAATCCCAGTAGTCGGATGGCTAATTGATGACATTTCTGGATAATTAAACCGAGAACCGAAAAATTTAGATGTGAAAATATACAGACGATGGATAATGCGCTAATTAAATAAAGCACAAAACCGACAGCAAGGTATGTCGTGGTCAGGGCCTAGGCAAGGAATACAGTATGAATGAAAATCTTTATGAGGTATTTGCTTTCCACAAGTAATGCAATTATTAACTTTTATTGACATCTGTAAGGAGCAAGAAAAAGTTTCCTTAACGGGGTACTTAGCTTTAGTTGAAGACTTCGGTTCTGAAACTCGAAAACGAAAATTTCAGGAGCTGGCCGACCGGCACTTACGAACTGCTTCTGCTTCGGGCACCGTACAGCAAGAAACACTAATGTAATGGCGTCGGCTGCATGTTTTATACCCCTGACGACCTGACGTCATGGAAGAAGGGACAGCAACCGATGCAGAACCCAAGACTATGTTAATCAGGCCGACTGAGGGCTACCTGCAAACAGATAACTCAAATGTAATGACTGCAACAGTGAAACACGAAGAACATCCCATCCTTTATCAGACAAAGCAAGGCTAATAGACAAATCTTAGGTCAGTTCAACCATCTACTATAAATGGAAGACAAAATCAACAGACTATGAAGTCCAAATGCAGAGATGAATTATTCACTGGTATTGGTGATGAGTGATCCATTTCAGAAACTGTGTAATAATCTTAAGCCAGAATAGAGTCTTACTTCCACTTCTCCGGTTCGATTCTCGGCTGGGGTGCTTTCTGTGTGGAATCTGCATGTCCTCCCTGTGGTCGTGTGGGTTTCCTCCGGGTGCTCCGGTTTCCTTCCACATCCCAAAGATATGCTGTAGGTGAATTGGACACTCTAAATTGGCCCTAGGCGTGACTGTGTGTGTGCCTTCTGTGGAAAGTTGGGTGCTGGGCTAGCAGCTCGACACTGTAAAACTCCACTGCCAATCATAAGCAGACAGTTGATCTGCTGTGGCGAACCCTAACTGGGAAAAGCCGAAAGAAGAAGAAGAAGAGTCTTGCTTCCACTAAGTCATAACATTCACAAATGCCTTGAGACGTACTCTGACGATACAATAATAAAGGGCAGAGTGAAAGCAATGACAGAAATAAGTTACTAAACATGGAAAACCATGGAGAAAAAAGATATTTCTTCTCCCATGAATTTTCTGCTTGGCTTACAAACAGCCTATGTGGATTGCTTTGAGTTGCATACAAAATTTTCACCATCTCCCTCTAGAAATTTAGCATTTGAATGGGAACTCCTTCAGCATGTGTGATGTCAGACAGTGACAGTCAAATTATCAGTGAGCTTAGGGACCCTGTATATGGACTTGAATCCTTTCTGGACAAGCCAAATCTTGAAGGGTCGAGAATAAGGCTTTTATTGCCAGTTAACCTACAGGTTGATGAAGTATGATTCCTCCAGCATTAGTTGTCCAAGGTGTAAAATACCAAGGTTCAGAATGCCAAACTATTGTTCACAGGAGATCACTGCTGGTGAGACTTCTAATTTTTTGGGGGGAGATTTCTCCTTTCTTCAAGTTATATATATATATATATATATATATATATATATATATATATATACATATATATATATATATATTGCCACTTCAGTGCAAACAGAACACATTTTGCACTTTCTGTGCAGGTAGAAAGCATTCACTGGGGAATTTTCCCAGTCCAATGAGAACAACTCTACTACCAACCACTCCAGAACTTTTGGAAGGGGCAGAAGTTGTGATGAAAAAACACATCCTGGATGACAAATAGCTAGACTTCACTAGTCCCAGCTTCTCGAAGACTGCATGAACACTACCTTGAAGAGAATGAAGCTCAAAAATGATGGCTCAAGCTGTTACTCAAAGTGTCCACAAGACAATCTGATCAAACAAGATATCAGCTATTAGTAGGAATATGTACAGTTTAGTGGTCCAATCTCAAGCAAAAGAGAGAGAGAGAGAGAGAAGCAATCAGGTAGCATGACGCTTACTACTTGTATCTAACAAAGGAAACACAATTACAGAAACTTTAAGTACTGTTGATCTTGATAACAAGAGAAAGAAATACTTTTTGCCATGGAAAGCACCACTGGCTATTTTTCTACATACTTTCCTCAGTATTGCAGATGTACAGAATTTGTTTATTATCCTTCAGGATGTACAGTTAAGGAGATGATACAAGTACATAGAACAGGTCTGAAGTTTCTACCAACTTCAAAACTATCTTTACTGGAACTTTCTTTGGACTTCTGCTTTTTTTGTGAGAAAACTGCAGCTGAAGTATCATTTTGCTAATAAAGCCAGTTTTGTGATACAGAACTGCAGAACTTCTTCCTTTAGATAAAGTGATGGAAAGTTTCTGTTTTCAAAGCCAAGGATGGCTTATTCCTCCACTGTATAACAAAGATGCTTCTGTGTATCACCATATGGTTAAAATGTAATTAAAAATACAATGCAGAAAGCATTCCACATTCTGTCCATGTATGATTTCATTTGGGTAAAAATGAATAGCATGCTTTAAAAATATTGGTCTTTAACAGAAGTATCATTACTAAACCTGCCCACAATGGGGTAAAACTGCCTCTATACCTATGGAATTGTATTCAAGCACGTGTTGTGTTTTACTAAATAATACCACTGAATATGCTAGACTTATTACTATCCCTCTGCAGCAGGTTTCAGTCGACTTAAAGAAAATGCTTGAAAAAGAAACAGGTGCTGGTATTTTATCTGATAAAACAGCAGATAAATTAATACTACACACTCAAAATTCCCTTTTTTATGTACTTCCTAAAATTCACAAGAAGATTTCAGGCCCTCAAAGAAGACCTACTGTGTATGCCAGATCCATGGGCCATTTGAAAGATTTGGAAGGCTTTTCATGTTCTTTTATAGCCTCATGTTATTAGTCTTATCTTCCATGTTAAGGAGAGTTTACTTTTTTTTTTTTTTTTAAGAAGAATTACATAACAGCATTTGGCAAAGTGGTTTCATTTATCATACTGGAAGCAGTATTCCTGTATATTTCAACATACCTCTGGTATAGAAACATAGTATGTTTCAGGACTCTCAATTATCTTCCTTGTGGTAAAACTTCTAGAATTTTGTTTGACCCATGAACTACAGTTGTGTAAGTAAAAATACGATAACAGTAGATGTCTGAATAGATCACTGTTACAGCAGTCTTAGCTATGTGGTTATTTCCCACTGAATCCTGCTTAGGATAACACCAGGCCATCTATCAAAGTTTAAGGGCACCTTCCATGAGGGATCACTGACAGCTAAAGCAGGGCTAAAGAAAATCTACAGTCTGGGAATCAAGCCCTTCAGAGCTTTCTTGAAAGCAGGTTAGACACCTGAAAGAGGTGACAATTCTAGGTAAATGGAAAAAAAAGTCTTCACTATGGCAACAAAAACTATACAAAAATAAGGGGAATGGAGGGAGGGATGAAGCAGCTAATCCAGCAGTGATTCATATGAATATCTACTGTTATGGTTAAGTTTACTTACATAACTGTGCTGTGCTCATCATTAGATCACTACTGCAATAGCCTTAGTTATATGGGTAGAATTTCATAGCTTACTAAATTTGGGAGGAGGGAGGATAAGGAATACAGGAGCCCCTTACCTACAACTGCATTGTTATGGTAGGAATAACAAAAGGAAATAGCATTGGACAACCATATGGAAAATTGTCTACTTTGACAAAGGCTTACCCTTTTCTCCTACCTTCCCAAGAAATAAATCACTAATCAAAATGTCTGAAATGTTTTCTTTCTGTCACGATAGTACCAGAGTTGTTTGTGGACATCCAGAGAATGAAGAATCCTTCTCACTCATTTTTAGGTTGTGGAAAGAAGACAGAGAGATGCACAGTACTGCTCAAAGTAAACTCAGATACTACTTTAGGCATAAATGAAGGATTAGTTTTCCAACAAACCCTATCAGTGTGGAAAATGAAAAAGATTGACCCACTATAAGAACTTGCAAATCAATCTTCTTGCAGAAGTCAAGCAATCAGTAACACTGTTATCCATGTTAAGAACCTCAAACCAACCTGATAAGCTGGTTCAAACTGCAGAAAGAGCTAGTTTTTCCAAAACAAAATTAAGATCTGAAGGAGGAGTTATCTGTTTTCCAGGTGGATGGGTATGAAGAACACCTTTCAAAAATGCCTTGACATAAGAATGCATTGAAAGAATGGAATCCATGGGAAGACATGCCAAAAGAGCTGTCGGATGAATCTTGACAGATGAGTAAGAAAGACTACAGGATAATAATTCACACAAATATTGCAGAACCAAAGAAATACTACAGCTAAAAGGGTCTTTGTTTTTAGTATGTCACCAACTAGAAAACCATTTCCATTTGCTAATATAGGATTTCCTAACAGCGGGTTACTTTGCCTCCTTTATCGCCTGCTACCTTCTTCAGAAAACAGGTGCCTAAAAGTTTTTAACTCTCTATCATCTAGACAGTTAACTGAAGTTATTTCAAGATGGGGTGTATCCAACAACCCCTGCCTTATCAGGAGGTCTAGTCTACGAGGAAGCTTGCAGTAACTGCCCTTGGCCATTTCTAAAAGAAGTAAGAACCCCTACTGCCTGGTCAGAAGGGAGTCACTACACTGATCTTTGCATAATCCTTCTGAGCCTTCGGAAGTACCCTTGATATCAGTAGAAAGGGTGGAAAAGCTTACAGGAACATTCCCGTTCGAGGACACAAGAATATATCCTTTTTCCAGGCCTGCTTGTGAGGCGTCCTGGAGGCAAGCTGATTGTTGTGAATAGAGGCGAATGGATCTACCTGAGGTATTCCCCTCAGCTGGATCAAATCCCAAAGACCCCTTGTTTCAATTTCCTTTCATGAGGGTCTGTCTTGATCCTGCTCAGCTTGTCAGCCGCAACACTTTGCTGTGATGGAATAAGATGCCTGTAGAGTAAGACTGTGCTGAATTGCTATATACCAGGCTATCATGGCTAAGCTTTACAGGAAGTAAGATCTGAAATATCCCTGTATATGTACCACATCACTGTGGTGTTGTCTATAATCACTTATAGAGTCCCTGGAGACCACAGATGACAGATAATTGAGTAACTGCACTTTTACTCCTAAAGACTCAGCTCCGCAAGCAAAGTCTGAGTCATCTCTTGTTACAGACTGTACTGGAGATGTGAAACCTGGATTCAGATAAAATTGGTCTCTCCACCAAATCAGTTCCCTTTTTTCAAATCCTAAGACTGGAATTTAAATGTCAAGGGGATGTTGATGTTGGGACTATGCAGATTTTAGGCATCATTAAATCATTCCAGTGTGGAATCTGGCAAGAGGAATCAAGAGAATCCTAGATGCCATGGATCCTAGCTAGTATCCTAAGAAATTATTTTGCTAAAGTTCTGGACTGAGTGGAAGAACTCATGAATAGATCTAGATATACACAAACGCTTTTCCTGTGGAAGAAAAACTCTTTTAACTGAAGTATCTAGAAGACAGTCCAGAAATACAATCTTGTGGGAAGAAGTCAAACAAGACTTTAGATTGTGCTTCTAGAAACCCTGTCTGAGAAGCACCTTTTACCCAAGCAAGAGATTCCTGGCACTCTTGGAAAAAAAAAAACTCTTTAAATATAAGCAAGTCATCTAAATAAGAAAAAAAAATACTTTGCAGTCTGCAATAAGCTATCTGTTGAGTCAAACACTTTGCGAACATCCTTGAAGCATTGAATAAGTATATCCCAGACAGAGAAGACCTTAAAAACGTTTGAAATATGAGGCTACTGGAATATGACAAGCATCCTTTATTGAAAGTTACCAAAAAGGGGAAAAAAATGAAAAGGGGAAATTGGTAACATGTTAGAATTTTCACAAACTGAGAAAGGAAAGATCTCAGACTGGTCTCCATGAGGCTTTTTTCTTTGCTACCACAAACATTCCTGAATAAAAACCTTTCCCTGTCATGTCAGTGAAAGAAGAACTGGTTATATTACCTCATAAATCAGCAGATGCTGAATGACAGAAGGGAAAACAGTTTGAGCAGGGGGTTAAGGAGGAATCCCTTGAAAATGAGGAAGAGACTCCCATTACCATTCTCCTCCTGATGGAGCACTCTCAGTACCCATTTTGTTGTGTCTACCTGTAACCATTCAGAGAACTGGATGGATAGATTTTCGGGAAAATTTAAAGGACTGCCAGGGTGGAAAAGGGTTGGGGTACAATCTGTAGATAGTCATCCATATTTGTTGGACTATCCTGGTTTCTGGAGGGCTCCTCCTTTCTATCTGGAGCCTAAATGCTATTGTTTATTTAAACAACTGCTTGACGGAAGTTTTCTGACCTGATTTTGTTTTTTTATATAAAAAAGATCATGAATTAGGGATGAGGGTTGTCATACTGGTTAAGGGTTTACCTCATACACAAGGTACAGGGTTTGATTCTCACCACTGGTCACTGACTGGTTATTAGCTAGGCAAGTAATACTCTGCTTACTGATTACCTAGTATTTTCTATAAAATGTGGAGAAAGAAGGCTAAAAAAAAAAATCACACTTTTTTCATAACTTCAGCAACAGATGGTCCACGTACTATCTCTCTATCAAGAGGCAAATTTAAAAATGTTAACTTTAACATCCTCAGGTAAATTTTGTGAATGTAACCATCCAAACCTCATAACAGACAGTAGCAGCTGTTCTGGAAGGGTCTATATTACCTTATCAAATGATGAAAAGAGCGAATGCTCTTTCATTGAACCGAAAAGGTCGAAACCCCTAAACAGCGAAGACACGGACCATTGATTTTTTTACCAGGGGAAAAAAATTGGCGGGCTGTCTTCAGGACTTTTCCATTTCCTCCACTATGGTGCGATCTCGGAGTTGGCATATATAAGTAGGGGGTGTGGGGGGCACAGCCACCCACATTGGCTGGTGTGGGGGTCGAAGCCATCCACTTTATTTTGTGTTTGAAATTTTTCTTTTCTTTTGTGGAGCGGCAATTTTTTCCCTGGGGAAATAAATCGCTGTACCGTGTCTTCACTCTTTAGTGGTTTCAACCTTTACGGTTCAATGAAAGAGCACTCGCTCTTTTCATCATTTGATAAGGTAATATAGACCCGTTCTGGAAGAAACATCAGCAGCGTCATATGGACACTTCAAGAATGTTTGGTTACTCGACAAACAGAAGCAAAAAGAAAAGTGGCAATAACATTCCTCATGTTTTCAAAAGAAGCACACTAAAACTTACCATATGAGCTTGATAATTAAGAATCCTAAAAACAAGAGTGGCAGAGGAATACACCATTTTCCCAAATCTATCAAAAACCTTCCTATCCTTGACAAAGGTGGAGAGATTAGCATTTAATTTGTTAGGGAAATCAATGCAGGGTTAGAAATGGGAATAGAAAACAGGAATTTGTAAGACTGAGGAACATTATACAACCTATCTGCCTTCATAGTGGTTGCAGATTGGCTGTCAGGCATACTGCAGGCTATAAAATATAAATTTCAAGGATGGAAGAGCAGGAGGTATTGGAGGATGTTGAGAAATTCCAGTTGCAATAAATTGTAATTTTCTTTTAAATGGTTTATCCTAGATATGGTTTCAGGAAATAAAATTCTTTGTAATCAAAATCAGAAGAAACACTTTTCTCGGAATCAGAATCAGTGGCCTCAGGAGAAGAACAGAAATGGCTCCCTTGTATCAATTTCCTGTTCATCGCATTGGGAATCTTCAGAAAGGGAAGAATTAATTTTTCTCTTATCATTAAATCCAGCATGACAGCATGAGAAAGGTTAAGTGCCCGAAATAAGCCCTGGACTAAGCACAATAAAACATTCCTGTCTAAAGTAACAGTGAAGGGGAAGATAAACATTTAACTTTCTGCTTCTTTTTAATAGGAATTTCCACAAAAGTAGGCAGACTCTTGTCAGGGACATCACCTCGGGGGAACAGGAATCCCAGCCCAGCTAAGCAAAGACGCATTTCCCCATTCATTTCCACTGAGGCTATAAACTAATCTGCACTATTGTACTGAAATTGTCTTATATGGCCTTTTAAATCACTTTTGTTACTGTCACACTGTTTGTAAAGCTTTTTTTAGTTGGTTTCACTGTGTGAAAGGTATTAACTGTAACTTTTCTCTATTTGTTAAGCATCTGTTTGTTTGTTCCGATTCCCTGCCAAGGAGTATAGCATATGACTGTTTTGTTTACAATTAAAAGCATTCTCTAGAGTCTCCTTCCTCCTTTATCTGTTTAAAATTTTCACTTAGTGTCTCACTGCTGTTTTTCTGCTGTGATAAAAACTGCTGTAGTGTTTTTGCCTAAAATAATGTAGCTAGTAGCTGTAGCATAGTCCCAGTTCAGATTTGCTGTCTCTGGGCCTGTTTGTTTGCAGTGGTTGCTTGTTCTGAGCGCATGTCCCAGGCCATCTTGAATTAGCAGAAGCCTTTCTTCACCTTAGTGAGAGCATTGTTGTTGATTGGTTGCTGGCTGGTAAAGGTTGGTTGCTCTAAGGCTTGGAGTAAGCACTCATCGGTCCTTCTGAGCTTTTTTTAAAGTTGTTTCAGGTTGTACTTTCTGGTATTTAGGCCCTGCCTTTGAGAGGAATTCTGTTTATTCACACTGAGCTGAACGGAGGAGGCGCACTGACCACAACTCTGATCTGTGATATATATAACAATAAGTATCCTGTTTTTTTTTTTTTTTTTGCTTATTTTTACTAGTTATTGTTTATTCAAACCATTTATAGCACTTTTTTATTGTCTGCTGCTTACTATTTTTTACTGTATTTTTATTGCTATAAACTAATCTGCACTATTGTACTGAAATTTTCTACCTTACAGGGCCTTTTAAATCACTTTTGTCACTGTCACACGGTGGTGGTGCTGCGGTAGCATTGTCGCCTCACAGTAAGACGCTGTCCGGTTCGATTCTCAGCTAGAGCGTCTTCTGCATGGAGACATGCATGAATGGGCGTACCTTTGTTAAAGGTTGTGCATCAGGCCTGGCAAGCCGGTACGTAAAAATCAACTGCCAATCATTAGCGGACCGGAGTTCTGCTGTGGTGACCCCTAACTGGGAAAAGCCGAAAGACACAAACAAACAAACACTGTTTGTAAAACTTTTTTAGCTAGTTTCACTGTGTGAATGGTATTAACTGGAAGTTTTCTCTATTTGTTAAGCATCTGTTTGTTTGTTCTGATTTCCTGAAAAGGAGTGTATCATATAACAGATTTGATTGCAGTTAAAAGCATTCTCTAGAGTCTCCTTGCTCCTTTACCTGTTTAAAAGTTTCACTTAGTGTCTCACTGCTGTTTCTCTGCTGTGATAATCATTTCTGTAGTGTTTTCTGCCTAAAATAGTGTAGCTAGTACCTGTATCATACTTTCCCACCCCCTTCTCTACTGGTGTCTTGTTCCTATACTTGGTAGCTTTGTAGTTGCCCACCCCCTAGTGTAAATTTGATCTGAGACACTCCTCCCAGTCCAGTGTCATTATCTCATTCTACGTAATATAGAGAAAACATTTGGGAAGGTCAACCCCCTTAGTTTCTTAACCTTGAATTATCTGCTTTCTCCCTTTCCACTTTACTAAAAAAAAAAAACTTTATTCAGCTGCTTTTATAGTATTTGTGTTTCCTCCTCCTACTCTATCAATTCATCTTGTTTTTTTCTGCTACTTGTTCTCTAAAGTGTTCAACTGCATCTTCTCTGCTGCATTTATTACTGCACGTTTTTAGCCTGTTTAAATTTTAAGTGTTATTCTAAGCCTCTTAGTTTTGGTTTAATAACTTGGGCTTTAGGCCTACCCTTAGTTCTCCCTGGCCTCTCTTCCCTCATAGTCTGATAAATATGGATGGACAATTTCCTACAGTTTCTCCTGCCAGCCTGGTTGATATGGGCATTATGAGACAGTGTAACAACTGCATCATGTACATGGACAACCATCTACTACCACCACTTAGGAACACAATTTGTGAGAGATGCAATTACATAAAGAAGCTAGAGTCCAGGCTCTCTCCCTCACAAGCCAGTATATCTGTCATTGAGAAGGTTGTCAGCACAATCACTACACCTCAAACACCACCCACAACTACACAACACACACACACACACACATATGCAGAGGTTCTCAACAAAAACAAACCCAAACAAAGGAGACCTCAGAGGCAAAAACACATGAGAACTCCACACCCTCCACACAACATACCATGCATAGTCCCACCCACCAGTGTCTCGTAACCACTAAGGCCTAACCATAAATCCAAAATATTAGTCATAGAAGACTCCATTGTGAGACACAAATGTGCCTCCCACCAGGATGGATAAGGAGAAAGTCACCATTAGTTGTGAGGTGCCAGAATCCGCCATATCACGCACACACTCAAGTCTCTCAACAACAGGTACTGTTATGACTCAATCATAGTTCATGTTGGCATGAACGATTTGAGACGTACCTACCTGAACTATATGAAGAGAGACATGACTGAGCTCACTGATTGTGTGTTCCAAGCAGGTATGTCCATAGCCTTAAGCAGCATTCTACTGTCACCCAGAATGATACCTCAGTACAAATAGAAAATGATTGACCTTAACAATTGGCTTAGTTCCTGAAGTCATTCCAGGGGATCCAGTGCCTGACAGCCAGATCAACAGACCATGAGATGCTTTACTAGAGATGGCCTGCATCTGTCTCACTTAGGCATCAGGCTTATGGCAAAGGCCCTTGCCTTCCCCATAGTGCCTTTTTTAGGAAAAGTCATGAGGTCAATACTACCAACATTAAAATCTCAACAAAACGCAAATTAAAGGTCATACTGCTAAACGCTAGGAGTCTAAACATGAAACTGCACTCACTGCAAGCATTCTTAATCCTGGACGATGCTGACATTTGTGCAGAGAAACCTGGTTCAAAGCTGCGGAGAGCACCCCAGCCTTACTTGGTTACTCATCCTTTCATACATTCAGACCCCAAAATGTGGGCAGCAAAGACAAGGGAGGTGGAGTATCAATATATATTAAAGACACACACACACCTCCAGGCTGGTCAAACAGTATGACACACAGGAGACACTCCAGGTGCAGTTAACAGTTGACAAGACCCCTATTCAAACTTTAGCTAGCTACAGGCCCCTAAATTTAACTCAAGATGCCCACTCCACCTATCTGGACCTCTTCAGTTCTACCATGATTCAACCCTTTACCCTGATCATGGGTGACTTTACTTATCCAACCATAGATTAGAGAAACTACTCATGCCAGAACACAAATGCCCAAAGATTCCTCAATTTTATCAATGCAAATGCCTTGAAACAGCTAGCTGATACCCCCACAAGAGGTGATAATATCTTGGACTTGGTATTAACCAACATGAGTAACCACTGCAGCACCCCTATGGTATCATCCTCCCTGGTAAAATGTGACCATAAAGCGTTCACTTTCGAAGTCACTATCTCCCTGACCCCCCTCTAACTAGGGTCAAACAAAATAAAATTCTCCAAAGATGATTACAACCTCCTAAGGGATGATATAAACAGCTTCACAGCCCCCTCTCCCACTGTAGGAACTGGCACCAATGCCCATATCTACACTGAAGTACTATACAAGCATTTACATAGATGCATGGAATCAGGAATATCTGACAGGACAAAATCATCCTCTGCAAAGAAGAGTAAACCTGTCTGCTGGACATCTGGAATAAATGAACTGTATAACAAAAGGAAAAAATGGCTGCCCAGGACTAAGAAGGAGCAGGTGCCCAATTGGAAGCAATCTCTCCTACGCCTGAACAAGCAAATAAGAGCACTAGTGAAATCCTCTAAAACCAACTTCGAGTCCAAATTTGCCACATCTACTAGAGAAAATCATAAGGCCTTCTTCACATATGTCTGCAATCTCAAAGAAAGCACGCAGATCTGTTCAGAACTAGTGGACAAGGACACCACATACACAAATGCTGTAGATACAACCAATCTACTCGCTGACAGATTCAATGAAACCTTCTCCCCTCTGTCCCCCCATCAATAAATCAGGACATCCCCAGTACCTGCTCCCCAGCCCTTATCTCTAGGGAACAGGTCATTACTGCCCTCTCAAAGACAAAAAATACAGCCTCCATGGGACCCGATAACATCCCAGGCTGCATCCTACATGAACTCAGGCATGAACTTGCAGCACGATTAGACACCCTATTCACCCAAAGACTGAGTACCAGCTTTGTCCCAGCTGAGTGGAGGACAGCCACTGTCATCCAATTACACAAAGGTGAAGCGTCCACCAATCCAGGAAATTATAGAACCATTAGCCTAACTAGCCTGATCTGCAAGGCCATTGAACGGATTATCATGGACCTCATTAACAGGGATATTGGCAACCTCAAAACACTCGACCCCACACAGTTTGGCTTTGTCAAGGGGAGGTCATGTCTGTTAAATTTGGTTGACTTCTTTGAGACAGTCACCAAAGCCATGGACAAGGGAAAGACTGTGCACACCGCCTACCTTGACCTGGCCAAAGCCTTCGACACTATTCCCCACTCGGGCATAGTAGAGAAACTCTCTCAACTAGGTATCAATCCATATGTTACCAGATGGGTAGCAAACTGGCTCACTGACAGAACCCACCTAATCAAAACAGGGGAAGCCACCTCAAGCAGTATACCCGTAATGAGTGGCGTACCGCAGGGATTGATCTTGGGGCCTCTGTTATTCGGGATATACTTCTCTGAGGTGCAGGCCAAAACCAGTGGGCTATGGGTGAGCAAGTTGGCAGATGACTGCAAGCTGGGTGCAGTCAATTTCCCAAGTGATGTGGATGTCCTCCAAGAGGGTCTCACCCAAAGAAATGACTGGTGCTAGAAACATGGCCTTAAGCTGAATGCCAAAAAATGCATCATCATCCCCTTTGGGGAGACTGATGTCCCCACATATCATCACATTAATAATAATGTCCTAAGTACACAATCAGTAATGAGGGATTTGGTCACCCATGTTGATAGCAACCTGACTTTTGACCACTATGTTGCTTCCATTGTACGGAAAGCTTTCTACATGGCCCGCCTCATAAGTAAGGGTATCTCATCCAGGGACAAAGAGGTCATAAAGTCCTTGTATTCTTCCATTATAAGGCCAATTATTGAGTACAATGCCCCCTTCGGCATATACCTCACAAAGCACATGCAGCAGCTGGGAGACCACAGAGGTTCCTCACTAGGAGAATCCAGGGCATCAAACACCTACCCTACACAGAGAGACTAAAAGCCCTGTCCCTCTACTCAGTTTCATACAGACTCCTCAGAGGTGGCCTTTGTCTGGCATACAAAGCAATCTCAGACCCCACCTTGATGGGACTGCTGCATATCCGCAAGTAAAGCTCCTCTCGAGCAACCCATACGTGCGACCTCAACCTGGTCTGTGACATCAACAGGACTTTTTGGCAGGACAGATTTGTTTCCCAGAGAATCCCCCATCTGTGGAACAGGCTCCCTCTCCATGTCGAGCAGAGTACCTCATTATCCTTTTTTAAGTGCAACCTGGATAACTGGATGGGAAACAGAAAATACACTCCTGGGATTCCACCTGTGTCCCTGGTGGACAGGGGCTCTGGGTGCTGACTTGTCTAAACATGGGCTAAACTCTTGGCTAGGCTTGTACGGGCCTCAGGGCCAATAGCCTAGTAACCCTCCTATGATCCTATGAAGTTCTGAAAACCAGCATTTTAAACTAAAACTAATGAAAGAACCACACATTTTAACTGGCAAAAATGTCATGGGACAATCCAAAACATAGTCAGTTTCTAGCAAAAAAAAAAAAAAAAAAAACAGCCAACCAGTTTTCTCTAATTTTCTGAAGGGAACATATCTGCCTAGCAATTGATAAACCCTAGCCAACCATTGATCCTTAGAATCCTGCAAGAGGTGGACTTCCAAGATAGCTGTTCAGTGCTTAGCTTAATCGCAGCTCTTCCAATGTGAAAAAATAAAACTGAAAACAGGAAGCCAGTGAAACTGTCTTTCTGGGGTAAAATTCAGTTACTGGCCAGTAACTTTAGAGAACCTGAAAGAAAATCAACCAGAAAGGTGAAGAGAAAAAGAGAAAAAAAAATCCTATAGCTGTTCAGTAAAAAGCAGTCCAAGCTTCATTGTTGGTACAAGAGATGGCTTCCAGAAATTTAGAAGAAAAATAAATAAATAAAATATACTCAAACAACAAAATGTTGAAAAATTAGAAGCAGCATTAACTAGCTATACAGATGAACTGATAAAACTGCAAAATCAGAGTCTGAAATGAAGAAAAGGCTTGCTGATTATTAAATTCCTCAAGAAGAACAGTTTTAAAAAATTAGTTAGAAGACAATGAGCAGAGAAATCCTGAGAATTTCCTGCTGTACTAGAGAAACTGGAAAGATCAGATGGTATTAACATTATGGAAGCACAAATAAGCAACTGAACTGGTATTCCACATCAGGATTTGTTAAATGAACAGGCACTTTGAGTGTATGCTTGGAACCTGACCATAAGAAAGCAGACAAGACCTGTATTGGAAATTATGCAATCATAAATGTAAAAAGAGTTGATCCTGACAAAGCTGTGATAGAAGGGAAAAAAGCATTAAAAATTGGAGACAGCTGGCTGTTTATAAAAAATTATTATTCACTGTACACTAGGTAGAAGAGAAACAAATCTATCCCAGCAATCAGGGAATGTTAACAGGCAGGTGTTAGATCCAAGCTGCCGAATCCAGCTGTCTTCAGAGTATGTTTACTGGAGACTCAAACTTATTTTTTGATGCAGAATAGGTAAAGGAGGAAATAAAAAAAGTTTAGTCAACAAAAAGTGAGCCAGCAATCAGATGTGAACATTGCTTCTCATTCGTCTGACAATAAAACTCATTGAGAAACTTTGCCAGTGAAATCTTAACCAATGTTCTAAAGGAAAATACTTGAGAGACAAAAAAAACTATAGGAGTCGACTGGAAGAGTCAGGATTACTTGGACTTGAACCAGAGTATGGTGTTGGGAGACCAGTGATGAACAGAAAGACCAGAAAAACTGAAATTAGTCAATAAATGAGAGACTTTAAAGCATCAATCACATTTGCGAAATATGGTTTTGCAAGAAAAGTGAATGAGAATAACTGGACCTTTGTGAAACTTGTGAATGGATTGTAAAGCATATAATTCCACTTTATGTCATGAATGTTTAGGAGGCCACTTAAAGGGAAAAAATAGCTATAACTAAAAACAACTTTTATTTTTATTAGTATTTGTATAAAACATATCACAATATAAAGTACATGTTATACATAATAAAGTAGTCTTGTGTAGTGTGAAGTCAGGGGTATTTTAAACGTGAGGATGAATAATTTCTGGGACTGTTGTATGTGTTAAATATATTAAAGTAACCAATTTTTTAGTTATAAGAAATATAGGCTTCACAGCAAAACAAGAGTTGAAAAGCTTGACAAAAGCAAGTTTACTGTGAAAATGTCGTAATCTTGGGATGCTGGGGTGGGGATGGGATGCAAAATGCTCTGATTATATTATATGTAGACTTAAGATATTTCCTCATTTTTACAGTGGTGAATTTCTAGAGTAATGCTCTTGGCTTAAACTACAAACACACATCTTTTAAGCATGTAGGTTTGAAAAATAAGACAAAAATGAGGAAAGTCAAAGAAAATGCTACATTTCATAAATCTACAAAGATATTAGCTTGTTTTTTCCATTAGCAAATGTTCGCTGGGAGCCGAGAAGTTTGCAGCAGACGGCATTTGTACATTCTGTTCTTAGTAAAACTGAAAAGATTTATTGCTGACTACTTTTACATGGAGACAAGCTGTCTACAGGAGGTGCAAGTAATTACTTTTTAAAGTAATAAGCAGTCTTTATTGAACGAAATGCAAAATTGAAAGGCAAAATCACAAGCAATTCAGTGGAAAATAAAGTAGGGAATTATGGGAAGTGAATAAGAGATAGCAGTCTTCCTAGCAGCCATAATACTTTAACTCTTTTAATAGAACAGTGTACAATTCAGTTTTATTTAAACATAGCCATTGCACCTTTTCTTAGGGCAAAACGTTAATGTCTTCTGAAAGCATACAAGCCTTTTTCTCATCTGGGAAGAAAGAAGATATAAGGAAAAAAGACAGCAATCAGTGTAAGTGGGAACACAGGCTGTAGCATGAGCTTTAGCATGGATAACCTTAATTATAGGTTTGGTAATGCCTGTGGGTGTAGCTGTCAACTGCTCCTATCTGGAGGGTTAAACTTCATTTTTTGAATTTGCGTGCTTACTCTAAGTTAATAGGATATGGGAATGTTGTGAAAATGTATTTAGTTTTTTGTTTGAGCATCGTTATTAAAATAAAAAAGTTTTGAAGAATGTGACATCAGTTCAAACAGAGATAAGAAACAACTGTATAAAAGATCAGCCTGCCAAACATCATGTAACACAAAAGTTGGACATACACATTAAAAAAGCTGTCATGTATAACAGGTGGAAACAATAGCTTTTTTTTTACAATACCCCGAACAATGAAACCATAAAGCCACGAACTGAAGACTTTTAGCAGGCAGTCGTTTATTAACACCAATGGACAACCAGCATAAAATAAAGCACATTAACGAAATTAATACTCTGTTTTCGTTTTGAACAACTTCATCAGATGTGGGCTGTGTCAAGTTACTTCTATTTAACTAAAAAATTAATGACATCACAAAATTATTAACCAATGAATGTCTACAAAAACTTTTAAAAACACACTAAACCATGTAAATTTACACGTATTCCAAATAATAAAACATTCAAAAACATGAATGGATACTTAAAAAATAAATAACATACTTTAAAAAAACCTTTATATAAAATTCCATTGTAAGTGAACCATTCAAATGCATATTGTAAAGGTACTTGGTACTTATGCATAAAGCAAATAGCAACAAGAAAAACAGAATAAATATATATTAGTAAAAAATCAGGAAAGAACATTCCCATTTCCTATAATTTAGCAACTCTTAATTTTAAGAGTGGCATCAGTGACAGATTCATTTAAACCAGGTTTTTTATTAGCTTCTAAAGACAATTGCCATCATAGTTCTCTGTACTCAATAGTTTCTTCCCACATGCCACCTCTTTTATCCATGCTTATTTTTTCTATTACAAAAAATCTAAAGGCTGCATGTGGGCATTCCAAAGTGTGTTTGTACAGAGCATTGTTATCTTTCTTAGTCTGTATGTCGTATATATGCTCATATATTCTCCTCTTAAGCTTTCTTTCAGAGAAGGAGTGAAAGATTTAAGTGGGATAAGCTGATCCTTCCAGTAGAACAACGTGGTTTACGATTACCTGATACGAAGGGATATTTCAGAGCTACCCAGTTAAGGCTCATATACATAACACAAACAGAAGGTTATAATTCAAAATGGAAAGGGATGATAATGAAGCAGAGGAGACTTAAAGAAATAGAGAGAGAGTCAGATTTTGGATGCAGATCTTTAAGGAGAATAATAACAAACATACATATTATATTCATAAAGAATGAATTCTAAGAACTAAGTCAACATGAGAATGGAAAAAGGAGATTAAGCCAATAGGGATGACTGTAAGTAGGGGTATAGAATCAGGCAAACTGGTGCTGGCATTTACTGGAGATACTTGCAAAGGAACAAAGATATTAGGAGCAAACAATTACAGCAGAAAAAGGTAACAGAGTGGGATGAAGCCAAGAAGACATTTGGACTGCAGGTTAGAGACTGCCTTCCCTTACAGAGATTAATATCAGAGTACAGAGGGAAAGTGCATGGGAATACTAAGTGAAAGACCTGCATACGTATAGTTCACAGCTGAATCTAGAACAGAAACTGCTGTTTAAAAAAAAGATAATTAATAGACATACAAAATGTTGCATGACAACTATCAGAAGACCTTAGAAAATACCGTGAAGAGAGTGGAAAAGCAATTTGCAAGAGAACAATGGGATGACATATGCATGGCTCCCAAGTCCAGAAGGTTAAGAATTTTTGTTTGGAAGTGTTTGCATATGTATTTTTATACCCCAAGCAGACTTCAAAGAATTTTCCTCAGGTATACAGCAAATGTTGGAGGTGTCATTGGGGAAGAAATAGGTATGTGGAACTATATGTTTTGGGTGTGTAATGAATTGGCAGATTTAAAAAATCCCTATAGTATGCTCTGTCAGAAATGTTGGGTGAGCAAATGGCTGTAACTAAACAAATTATCCGTTTGAGTTGTGACACAGGATCAGAATTGCCTGGACACAGTAAGGCCTCATTAAGTTAAATGCTGTAGTCTGCCGAAAAACAATTACTGGAAAATAGAAATCAAAGTCTAAACCAACTGTGCTGGAAGTAGTGTATACCATAAAAGACATGGAATACACATTTTTAGAAAAGAGAAGAAGCAAATTACACAAAATAAATGGATATTGTGGGAAAAATAACTGCAGAATAATGTTCAAAGGGAGGAGTGAGGTTTAAGGGAATGCAGGAATTCAGCAATTTATGTAATGTTGGATTGATGATAGTTACAAAGATACAGATATGTGATGTATAGTGTATGTAAATATAAAAACAAAATGTTAATATGATTTTTTTCTTTTCTGTTAATGTATGTTTGCCTGTGTCTTAAGTCATAATTTAATAAAGGTGTTTAAAAATGAAAACAAAAAAAAAACAATGCCCACAAGAGGAACCTTCTTTGGCGGCAGGAAGGTCTTGATGCACAGACTGCTAATCTTCTCCATCCCTGTTTGAGCTGTCAACTATCTGGGCATGTGGAAGATGCCCTTATGCTTTGGAAGGTGTCTGGCTGTTAGAGCCTAGGCAGGATATAACCCATATAGCTTAGACTATTGGAGCAGTGATCTGATGATGAACATTTCTTTCTTTAATGATGACTTTTCATCAGCTGAGTGGTTTGTGTTCCTCACCATTTGTGTTAAAAGACTACCAGTTCTGAAATAAGCAATGCACTTTTCTTGTCTAAGGTTAGAAAAAATAAGCCAGTGAATCTTAATGGTTGTGTTAATTTCTAAAACCCTCAAACATACCTCCAGTAGATGCCCGGGCATATATAATATATATATATATATATATATATATATATATATATATATATATATATATATAAAACTAACTAACTAACACACACACACACACACACACACACACGCGCACGTACACACACACACACACACACACACACACACACACACACACACAAGTTACAAAATGTAACATTATGTAGCCATAGCACTTTTGATACACACATTTGCTTCAAGCAGCCCTACGGCAGGCATTTTTAAATACAGAATTTTACTAGCACTGGGTTGATGGACATTACACCATGTTTGAAATGTGATTACTCAAAGAAGTTTCTGCTTAATTATACCTCACGCTCTCACTCATACTTATCTCTAGAAATGTCTTTTGTTTTCCTCCTTCTGCTTTCTTACTCATTCAACTCAGCCTTTAAAACATTTTAGATTTGTGTATAATTTTTGTTTTCCCTAATAAATTTGACTGATGTTGGTGTTTAAGTAACAGTGTCTTAATTTCTTTGTAATGTCATTTTAATGTACTGCCTGCATCTCCTGCCATTTTGATACACAGCAAAACTCGAGGTTGACTTGCAAAATGTTCAGTCTACATTCCAAGGTCATAAGGTTTCTGTGGCGCAATTGGTTGGAGAGTTTGGCTGTTAACTCAAACACTGGTGGTTCAAGACCACCTAGGGATGAAGTGTCTTACTGTCTTCCTAATTATTACAACGGTGAGTATCTCTGTTGAAGTTCCTAAATTTTAAAGGGGACAAAAGAGCTTAGTGGTTGACTGTTTTTAATGTCATCTTCTCAAGTATGATATGTAAGGCTATGGAGCGCATCATCATGGACCTAATTAACAAGGATATTTGGAATCTGCAAACTCCAGATCCCACACAATTTGGTTTTGTGAAAAGTAGATCATGCCTGCTCAACCTGGTTGATTTCTTTGAGTCAGTCACCAGAGCTGTGGATGAGGGCAAGGCAGTTCATACAGCCTACCTCGATCTGGCCAAGGCCTTTGATACCATTCCTCACTCAGGAATTATTGACAAACTCACCAAACTAAGCATCAATTCCTATATCACTAGGTGAGTTCCAAACTGGCTTACAGATAGAACCCACAGTGTGAAAGTAGTGGACTCCAAGTCAGACTTCCGACCAGTCACGAGTGGAGTCCCCCACAGGAATCAGTCCTGGGTCCTCTCTTGTTTGGCATCTACTTCTCAGAAGTCCAGGCCAACATGGAAAGACTCTGGCTGACCAAGTTCGCAGACGACTGCAAGGTGGGAGCCATTACCAACTCCCCAAGTGATGTAGACATCTTACAGAAAGGCTTCACTGAGACCACTGACAGCTGTCGAAACCATGGCCTTAAGCTTAATGCCAAAAAATGCATCATTCCCTTTGGGATAAACTCAGTTCCCACTACTTACCACATCGATGAGAGCCCACTGAACACTGAAGAGGTTATAAGAGATCTGTGAACAGAGGTTAACAGCAACCTCTCCCTCGACCACCACATTGCCACTGTGGTCGGAAATTCCTTCTAAGTGGCACATCTCATTACCATGGGTTTTGCATCCAGGAAGAAAGATGTCATCATCTGTCTCTACTCTTCCCTCATTAGGCCAATCATATGCCCCATTTGGCATGTACCTCACTAGACACATGCAACAGCTGGAAAGGTTGCAAAAGTACCTCACAAAGAGGATCCTAGGCCTTAAACACATGTCCTACATGAGCAGACTCAAAAAACTCTAGCTATTCTCTGTCTCATATCGTCTACTAATAAGCAACCTCTGCTTGACTTACAAAGCCATGTCTGACCCAGCTCTGTTAGAAATGCTACATATAAAGAAATCCCAATCTCTCCGCACCACACACTCCAGAGACCTCAACCTCATTACTACAATCAACAGAACATGCTGGAGGGACAAGTTCATAACCCAGAGACTACTCATGCTCTGGAATAGACTTCCCATACATGTCAAGCAGAGCACCTCACTGGCCCTCTTCAAGAGAAATATTGATGAGTGGATGGGAAACAGAAAGTTCACCCCAGGGATCATGCCAGTGGCTCTACTTGATAGAGACACTGGGAACTAACGTCGGGTGGCACGATGCCAGGACACTTCTATGGGCTAGGCTTGTAAAGGCTCCAGGGCCATTAGCCTAGTACACACCTATGAACCTATGAAGTTCTGGTTTCCATTGCTGTTTTTTGTTTTTAAGTTTGTTTTTTGTGTGTAGTCATCTGGCAGTGATGAGTATCCCTGCCTGTCACATGGAAGAACGGGGTTCGATTCCCTGATGGCGTAGATGTGCAGTGGTTAGCATTGTCGCCTCACAGCAAGAGGCTCTCTGGTTCTCTGGCTCTCTGGTTCAATTCTCAGCTGGGGTGC
Source organism: Protopterus annectens (assembly GCF_019279795.1). Lineage (NCBI taxonomy): Eukaryota > Metazoa > Chordata > Ceratodontiformes > Protopteridae > Protopterus > Protopterus annectens. The sequence goes on from NC_056732.1 coordinate 1,605,560,876, forward strand.
CTTCTGTGCAGAGTCTGCACGTCCTCCCTACATTTGCATGGGTTTCCTCCAGGTGCTCCAGTTTCCTTCCACATTCGAAAAGTTAGGTGTTTGGAGCTTTTCTCACTGGGCCTCCACTGAAAATGGGCTCTGTCCTAGTCAGACTTTCCTAGTAAACAAATGTTAAATAAATAAAAATGGGGAACAAAAGATTTATAGGGAAATCTCTAGTGGTCAGGGGGTTAGAATTTGGCATTCTCACTGCCACGACCAGGGTTCAATTCCTGGTTATGCAGTTAAATGGATATTTCTGGTTGGGGCTTGGCATAATGGTTACCTCAGTGACCCAAGGTACAGGGTTTGAGTCTCACCACTGAAAGGAAACTGTCTAGGTTTAAAATAGCCTTCTAGGGCAGCTAGCCTAGTTCTAACCTATGAACCTATATCTGAAAACAAGAATTTGTCAAGACAAGCATTCTGCTTAACAAAAAAAAAATGACCTGTCATCAAATCTGCAACAGACTTAACTAAACTCCAAAGTATACATATATATATATATATATATATATATATATATATATATATATATATATATATATATATATATACACACACACACACACACACACACACACACACACACACACACACACACACACACACACACAATAAAAATATGGAGAGCTGTTGTTACTAAATACAGAAAAAAATGAATGCAGTGTGTGAAATCTTATCTAGGCAAAGTATCAGCCTTGCACATCTTTAAATGACAATGTAAGCTGACTTTGTAAGGAGGCAAATCAGCATTTATTTTTGTGTGAAGTATAAGAAAGATGCAGGCTGAGAAAAATGAACGGCTTAGTCCCTAGGGTGCAATGCACTTTCTATTTATCTGCTTACAGTCAGGCCTAACAAAAGCAGGTTTACTAAAGACTGCCAGAACAGATCTCAAATGTAAGCCGAATACATTGAGAAGAACAAAACCAACTGTGTCATTAGGCAGAAACCCACACTGTCTATGAGTTATGTCTGCTGTGTTCAGAGGAAGATTAAAAAAAAACAGCAAAAAAAAAAAATACTGTTCACATTCCTCAGCAAAACAAGTGGAGTCAGAACACGCTACGAAAAAACATGCCATGCAAAGACAGACACAAATCATGAACTCAATATTTTAAAAACACAGACCAAGAAAGGCATAAACCAGGAAATGGCCCTATTCTTAGTGGCCCAGCTAGCATCAAAGTGACCAAAATAGAGAAGATGTAGCTCTACAACAATAAGAGAAGAACGTATGACTTAATAAGGATCTCTTCAGCCATGCAGTAAGTTTGGTTCTCATAGCTAATGCAGTACAATAAAAACAAAACTTCCAGTTGGCTTCAATGCATATTCATTTATTCTGAAACAATACTTCTGAAATGTTGCTTACCATATTACTAGTAGTGATTAAGGATATGAAATTCTAAATTATGTTCCCCTTACAAAATGCACACAGGTAGGGCCTTGTTTTAGATCCTGTCCCATTTAAAATGTATTCTCTTGAAATACATCTTATGTATTTAAGTTAGGTGGATATTGTACACAATATACCAAAAATGCAGCTTCGCCAGTGAAACACATAATGGATACAACAGCCTTTATGTTGTTGTTATGCCCCTTCCACGTATCTTAGAATCCACCTGTTTATTTTGTTACCGTTTCATATTGTTTGGCAAATTCAAAATTGCAGACATAATTAGTTACAGACACTATCATTATGCTTATTAACTAAAATCCCATAATGTAATTTTTTTTTTTTTTTACTATGGGTTGCTATGTTCAGAATGCATGATTTAGGATATTTTGATATTTTGACTGCTACAACTCTCCAGTCAGCTAAGTTCCTTTTTGCATGCAAAAACCTAATGAACATACATGGCCTCTAATGTGACCTTCTGCTTCTTACTGCTCATGTTCCCTTTTCCTGCATCATACATTCTAAACCATTCAGATTTGTCTACAAAACTTCTTTTTGCTACATGCAACACTGCTCAACTTAACTCGTGCGTCATCTAGTTAGTCATTATCCTACCACTTCACAGCTTCATAACGTGTCATTTTATTCCAAAACGTATATTGTATTATGCACCCAAGGGCCACCTAGAACTCTCGATGCATTGTAGGATTACTCTCATACACCTTCATCTTCTCCGGCACTTGACTACTGAGACTCAGTTTGCCTTTTCTCACATAGAAACAATATATCTGTCAATATCCCTTCATTTTACACATTTTTGTCCCTAAAACATACTCTAATACTTTGTTGTCAATAGCACTGACTATGAAAGCAGATTAGCACTGTGTTGCAACAACCTACAAAACTTCCCCATCTCAGTTCCTCAAGAATGCACAGAAATATGCCAGCAATTAACTTAAAAAAAAACAATAAAACAAAATCTAGAGTATGAACTTAAGGTTAAGGCAGATTCCAAATGAAACTGCATATCTTTCTTCAGTTAGGTCATAAAATTAACGAATAATGTGCAAAACTGCACTGAGCTCATCCATAACAATATCACCCATTCTGACTCCAAGTATATAGCTAATATATTAGCTGACAAATTTAGAGCTAACTTTAGCCATCCAACCCACATCATTGCCCCCACTATCCATGAGAATTTGGTTTCCCATTAAATCGGTATGGAACAAGTATTAGAATCCCTGACAAAGGCTAAAAACTTTCATGGGAACACGTAACATACCAGGCTGCAATATCACTACTGCCAATTAAGCATTACCTGAGCTTCTACTGAAACTGTTCACCCTCCGCCTATCTACAAGGTATATTTCTAATGCTTGGACAACAGCCACTGTGACTAACCTATACACTAGTGACCCCTGTACAGACTTGAGTAATTATAGACTTAGCTTCACCAGCCTTATATGCAAAGCTATGGAACATATCACAGCTGAACTCATCTCATTTATGCAGACACATGCAACTTAACTGATCTAGATCCCAATCAGTTTGGTTTGTGAAGGGCAGCTGATGTCTCCTGATCCTAGTAAGCTTCTTTAAAAAGAAGGATACAGGGGCCATGTACAGTGGTTATTCTGTGCACATTGCTTGTCTTGACCTGTCCAAGGCTTTTGATACTATCCTGCATGCTACTACTATTGAAAAAAACTAGACAAGCTTAATGAGAACACTGACACTGTCCGCTGGATTGCAACTTGGCTATCCAAAATGATCTCAAGTTGTGAAAGCGGTCCGTTCCCTTTCTGAATGTAAATCTGTAGCTAGTGGGGTGCCACAGGGATCAGTTCTAGGCCCTGTCTGAATGTAAAGTTGTAACTAGTGGATTCCACGGGAATCAGTTCTGGGCACTCTCCTGTTTGGCATATATTTTGCAGACATCAATACCAATATCCCAGAAGTGTGGTTGACCAATTTTTTAATGACTGCAAACTGAGCAATGTTATCCACTCATCCATGGACACAAAATGGCTCCAGCAAGGGATGGAATGTGCAAACACATGGTGCATCAAAAAATGTTGTCAAATTAAACGAAACAAAAATGCAACTTAGTAGTGTTTGGCAGAAAGGTTGCTCCCACCTCATATGTTATAAATGGTACTCCTCTTCAGAAAGGAACAGTTATAAGAGACCTAGGTACTTATGTACATAACATTCTTGCATTCGATCATCGTGTTTCCACCACATTCAAAAAATCCTTCCATCTGACCAGTTAATTTCCAAGGAAATATCTTTGTGACACAAAGAAGTCCTCCTACCACTGTTCTTTTTCTTTAACAGCCCCATCATTTAATACACTGCCCCTTTTGATATGAGCAAATCCAAGCATATTACTCAACTGAAAAAGCCCCAATAATTTTTAACCAAGAAAATTAAAGGTCTTATATACTTCAAGTACTCTGACAGAACAGTGCGACTCTCCTTATACTCAGTAGCGTATACACTGCTTCGAGGTGACCTGTGTCTCGCTTTTTGAGCCATGAAAGACTCAATTCTATTTGACCTCCTACTTCTTTGCAAAATCAGTAGTTCTATAAATAACTGCAGTGAGGACTTGAATCTGCACCAACAAATACACAAGACATGCTGGAGAGAGAGGTTCCTAACTCAACATATGCCTAGTCTATGGAATAAGTTACTGCTACTGTCCAGGTAAAGTACTACTTTGGCTAACTTTAAAGCTAGTCTTGATGTATGGGTAGTTACAAATTTACATTGCTAAAACTGTGTCTTAAATTAATAAAGATCTAGAGGCATCATTACTATTTAATGCTGCACTACCACAAAGAACATTCCTTAATCCACTTCTTTGTCCAACAAGTCTTTTCTAAAAAGGTATTTAAGTTGACATACATCAACCCAAAGGAGGAGAGATTATACTGTAAAATCCATTTTGTTTGCCACTCTCCTCAGAGGCATGAAGAGTGAGCACAGTTACTCTGCACAGGAACTTCATGTCTGACTCTTCCACCCTGAGCTTTATTACTTCAGCTTCCAGTCAACTCAAGCCTACAGATGAGACTGGGGACACAGAATGAATGAGTGACAGACTGAGGGTATATAATATGATTTACTTCTCACTTTATCAACGCAGCCATCACAGTCTGGCAAAATACCTGCAGTAATGCCACAGATGCACTCAGTCTATAGACAACCTCAAAGTTCCTTCTACCTTCACTCATGATACTTAAACTCCACCATCTGCAGTTAGTTGCCCCAATAAAGAGAGTCTTTGTGATTTTCTAGGAGCAAATCATAACCTTTGGTATGGAGGCATTGGCTTTCATTCTAACTGCTCCACTGCATGATGGAGATCATGGTGACTTAATTCTAGTAAACAGCAAAGATGCAGCCCTTGTGTCCCCAAAAGAGTTACTCACCACATCACAGCTGTGGTGTGCTATGTTGTCTATGAAATCACTAAGTGAAGGTGGGGGAAAGTGGGCAAGAAACACTCACAGTGGATACAGTCTTACACCATCACAAATGCATCTGTCTCACTACTATGTGGACACAACTGTGTAATACTTTCTTGCAAGCAGCAGTTTTTAAGAAATAAATATGTATCATTGTTCTTTGCATCTGAGATACTCAGAATGTTGTCATAGTACATGAAATATTGCTGAAACAGTTAGTTGCTCAGGAGATGAGACTGATGTTTTGCTTAAAGAAAGTTTTTAATGGGACACTAGGGGAAAACACAGAAATTCAGTCAATGTATAAATTCACTGAGGACAGTATGTGAGACAGCAGCTTAAGGAACTACAATATATCTGCAACAAAAGAGTTTCTATCCGAAATATGACTGGCGGAGAAAAACACAACGAAATAAAAAAGAAAACAATGTGTTAATCGTGAACTACTAAGCAATGAAACATACTCTGAGAAATGAAACTAGTTCAGTGAAGTTGTGCGATTCTACCATCTGCTACTCAGTATATAGCTGAAAACTTCTTCCTGAACCATTTTTCCCTTGTGTTCTTAAACTGGATGACCCTATCCAGTAATCAGGACTGGCAAAACTCCATTTCTAGAATAAACACAGCTGTGTAGAATGTGGCATAAGCATGCATATCCTACAGCCACCGAGTCAGCCCCATGACACTAGCAAGCCTCTTCCTGCAAATGAGTAAAGCTGCAAACTTGACATTGCATTATTAAGTACTGAATGCAAAACTATATACTTTAATAATTTATAGGAAACCTCAAAAGCAGCAGCAACTGGCTGAAGACCACGACCACTCACGAGCATGGAGTTAAAGAGAGCATTTCTGACCCACCATGGAAGGTCATTTTGTAGTTCAATTAGTGTAGTTAAAATTTATCTGTCTTATCCAATGCTGAGGACCCTCTTTGATAGGTTCTTGTTTGGGCTAAACAAAATAAATAACCACCAGGGAGAAAGAGCCTAGACATTTACAAAGCAGCAGAAGGCGGAGTCCTGGGGTACAGTTTCCCAAATGTGGCTTGACTCACCAAGTCTAGGTGAAGACAATAATGTCTGAGTAAAGTGTGCGCTAAAAAGTAAGTGCCCATGCCACAAATGTCCACAAGTGAGGTCATCTTTAAGCAATGACTGGATGTATTATTCCAATGCAGTGGCTTTTTACTGTAGAACTTTCCACTGAACACATTCACTGAATAAAGACAAAAGATAATGCACACAGCAGCAAATGTTAGCATTAGTACGCAAGTGCAAGTCTTTCCCTCCTTGATGCAAAACTGATAAACATATCCTCTTGTCTTACTAAACTCATACACTTTGTTTAACTAACACCTCAGAAGAATTAGAATTAGTCCAAAAAGTACTCAGAATTAGTCCAAAATGATACAAAAATCACTGAACCCACAGACATTGCCAACATACTGGCAGATAGGTTCAGTGCAAACTTCACCCCCCTCTCCCCCCCTAAAGGAGAGATAACTATCCCAGCCGAGTGTAGCCTCCCGGACATCTCAAATGTGCAGGTGAAAGCTGCTCTCTCTAAAGCTAAAAACACAGCATCAATGGGACCGGATGGTGTCCCCGGCTGTGTGCTACACGAGCTAAATGAGGAATTAAACCCGCACATAAGGCAGCTGTTTAATCTCAGCCTTACCACAGGATACGTGCCCAAGGAGTGGCGTACGGCAACTGTGGTCCCACTCCACAAAGGTGGCGCCTCTACGGACCCTGGTAATTACCGCCCCATAAGCTTAACAAGTCTAGTCTGCAAAGCTATGGAGAGGATCATAATGGAGCTCATAAACAAAGATATAGGGAATTGCAGACATTGGACCCGACCCAGTTTGGCTTTGTCAAGGGAAGATCATGCCTTTTGAACTTGGTCGACTTCTTGAAACAGTCACCAAGGCCATTGATGAGGAAAGGCAGTCCATACAGCCTACCTTGACCTTGCAAAGGCTTTCGACACAATACCCCACTCGGGTATTGTAGAAAAACTTACCAGCTTAAATGTAAACCCATATGTCACAAGATGGGTTGCAAACTGGCTTAAGGACAGAACCCACAGGGTTAGAGTTGCTGGCGCTGTGTCAGACTCCAAGCCGGTCACAAGTGGTGTCCCACAGGGCTCGGTCCTTGGCCCCTATTGTTTGGCATCTACTTCTCAGAAGTACAGGCCAACATGGGAGGACTTTGGCTGACAAAGTTTGCAGACAACTGCAAACTGGCGCCATAGTGGAAAGTGCATCGGACACGGATATCCTTCAGAAGGGACTCACGGAAACAGATAGCTGGTGCCAGAGCCATGGCCTGAAGTTAAACGCCAAAAAATGTATAGTCATACCCTTCGGGAAAAACAAGGTAACCCCAAGCTACCATATAGGTGGCAATCCACTAAGCACAGAAGAGGTTATCAGGGACCTGGGGACCCAGGTTGACAGTGTCCTTTCTTTTGACACTCACATTGCTAAAGTGGTTAGAAAGACCTTCTACATTGCCCACCTGAACATGAAGGGATTCACATCCAGATCTAGTGAGGTCATTGTTCCCCTGTACTCTTCACTTATCAGACCAATGATCGAGTACAATGCCCCATTCGGGATGTATCTCACCCGACATCTGCAGCAATTGGAGAGACCCCAAAAGTTCCTCACCAAAAGGATAAAGGGACTCCAAAATCTGTCATATGCTGCCAGATTGAAGAAACTCCAGCTCTATTAAGTCGCATACCGTCTGCTCAGAGGTGACATGTGCCTGACATACAAGGCCATGTCCAACCCGGAATTAATGGACATGCTCCACCTCAAAAAATCCAAATCCACCAAAACCACTAGAGCAAGCGACTTAAACCTTAGCACGGCTATAAATAGGATGTGCTGGAGGGACAGATTTATCACTCAGAGACTCCCTATGCTGTGGAATAAAATCCCGGTCCATGTGAGGCAGAGCACCTCGCTGACTCTGTTCAAGAGAAATCTAGACCTGTGGATGGGAGATCGTAGGTTTACCCCGGGAATCATATCTGTGTCACTGCTGGACAGAGGCACAACAAACTAATGGGCACAGTATTTTTTCATATAAGGGGTGGCGTAAGCCACAAAAATTTGGGCTAGGCTTATAAATGCCTTAGGGCAGATAGCCTAGTATAAACCTATGAACCTATGAACCTGAGCCAGTGCATTTACTACACTTGAAAGACTCTCTCACAGCTGGTTTCTACCACTGGTTTCTTTTGACTTTTCCCGGTTAGGGGTCACCACAGCGAAACTCCAGTCCGCTAATGATTGGCAGTGGGTTTTTTCGTTCCCGAGTTGCCAGCCCGATGCCCAACCTTCAAAGAAGGCACACCAATTCATACACGGAACTACCTGCATGTCTTTCAAATGTCACTCGACCGTGGGGAGGACATGCAGACTCCACACACTAGGCACTCCAGCCGAGAATCGAATGGGAGACCCTCTTGCTGTGAGGCGACAACGCTAACCGCTGCACCAATGCAGCCTTTACAAATTAAAAACAGGGTTAATGGTGTGATTCATGGAAACCTCAGAAATCACATTTATTATGAAATTTGGGTTACTTTTGAGAGGCACCCTGTCCCTGTGACACACCAGATATGGTTTCCTGAACATAAGGGTCTGAAGTTCCCATAAAATAGCTCCCAGATGCACTGCTCAGATATGACTGGTCAACAGAAAATAACCCATTTTAAGAAATAAACATTGCTGAGGCTGCAGGCTCAAACAGTGGAAGGATACATCTCTCTAGCAGGATAGTTAGATCCTACTAAGGGGGGAGAAGATCCCTTAAGAAGGGGGAAATGTAGAACTTCTTTAAGAAACTCTTTGACAAAACAAGACAATGTTTTGCCAAGGTCCTGCCGTTCAAGGGTCATGATGCCGAGTAATAGGTGATGCCTGCAGCATGACAGTGGAATAAATGAGGTCCAAGTAATAAAGGTACCAAACGTACATCAATATTACCTGCAATTTACTCAACCAGAGAGATAAGGAGTATAGTGCCTCCCATTTCTTAAGCCAGGGCAGCTCCTGTCTCCTGATCCTAAGGTTCTTTTTGAAAGATTCAGGGGCTGTGTACAGTGGTCATTCTGTGCACACTGCTTCACAATCCTTATGTCATGTGAAGGGTTTCTGGCAGTGTCGATAAACTGTGAGACCCTCACTATCAAATCCAGCAGAATAAGCTGGTCCATACTGACAGCCAGGCCCTAAGGTGCAGACAGTAATTTGTTGAGCAAAGGGGACATATTTGGTTAGGAGGATTTCTGTGAATTTTGTTTAATGGTTTAACGACCTCTGTCTTATAATAACTAAGATAAGATATGCTGGCTTCATTTCAGTGGCATACTTTGATGATCCCACAGGTTACTGCACTTAGACAACTTGGATTCAAATTATTTAAATCTAAAACACGTATGAGTGCTTCAGAGTAACCTGCAGTTTTAAGGCCACCTAATTATTCATGTAAAATGTTCACAGAAGTACTAAAATTAAAGTGAAGAAAGTGATCAGAACATTACTAGCACTTTAGCACTTTATATGTTTCTTGCACTACAAATATCAATACATTTTAGGTCCATCAGAGCTACTCCATGTGTGTTTACATGTCCCCCCTGTGTTGCTGTGGAGTTCTCCCACCTCTCAAAAGCATGCTAGATGTTTCAACCTTAAACCCACCCAGAATTGAGTGGAGTTGTGGGCAGCAGGACAGACTGTAAGTGGTGCCTATTGGATGTAGAGTTGTGCAGGGCAACTACTTTAGGAATTAACTGTGGTGCGCAGTATCCTCTAGACAGAACTATACATATCATAGACTAAGTTGTGTCTGGACTAGCCACTTGATTGTGTAAACACTGGATCCAAGTGATTTGATTGCATCCACTAACATCATCAAAAATGGGCACAGGTATTTGACGGTGATCAGTGGGCTGAGGACCAGGCCTTCTCCAACCTATTCCAGGGACCTATGGTAATGGTGGGAGGGGTCTATGTGTGTGACCCCTACAGGTCAGCCAGTATGCAGTTACCCAGCCTGGGTTACCTGGATAACTCTGTTGAGTGAAAGCTGGAAGTAAAACTAGTCAATCTGCCAAACATTAACTCAGGATTGCTACACTGAATACAGGTTCACTGACAAGAAGCAGCTTGAAAGTGGATGACACAACAGTAAGGACGTGAGTGGGAATCCTGTGTGTCCAGGACACAAGGTGAAAGGGCAGTGCAGCCCAGCCAGCTAGCTTGAGATCCAGAGTCTATACCCAGGGGTACGACAGGCTAGAAATTATGTGGGAATTGTGGTGAAGGACAGTAGTCTGAAGACAGTGAAGGATGTTATCAGAATTAGTAACAGACTCTGTCAGAACAGGATGTGAGAACTGCCTGTTACACATGGGTGGGAGAACAGGAACAAAGAAGGAGAGGGCATTCTTGACTTCTGTTTAGCAAATGGCTTGATGGTGGCCAACACATGGCTCAGCAAGAAACACAGTCACAAGATCGCATACAGGAGTGGCCAACATGCAACTCAGGTAGACCTTCTCCTAGTAAGGAAGAGACATCGGAATAGAACCAAAGACAGGAATGGAAATAAGGTACATAAGGAAAGCTGGTGGTTTACTGCAGATGCTCAGGAAGTTATCAAAAGAAAGAAGTGCATGAAAAGTGGATGATAGAAAATATAGTTCAGGCAAAGAGGAAATACTGTTTGGCTAAGAAAGAGATAGATAAAAGCATCAGAGGCACTCTGTCAGCTTGTGTAAAGTGACTCAACAGATGGCACAAGGATGTTCTACCAGGCTGCAAGGCAAAGACATTAAGAGTAAGATGATAGCAATCAGAAAATATTCATAAGGGGTACCACCAACTGTGTGCTCACCAGTCCAAAAGATGTCAAAGTCAGATAAAAAGGAGTACTTTATGCAGCTTCTGAATGATGAAAACCCACAAAAGCTGCACTGCCCCATACACAGTCTACAATGAAAGAGGAATAAGAAAAGCCCACCCAAGAAGAAAATGGAGTCAGAGAAAGCAGCAACTTCAGGTGATGGCATGGCAGATATGATCAAGATGCTGGATGAATTAGGGGAGAAATGGATTCTATGGGTACTCAGAGCAGTATGGAGAGAAAGGTGTAGCCCAGAAGACCGAACAATGAGCATATTAGTGCCAGTGTGTATAAGACCAAAGGGGATATTCACAACTGTGGGTGGTACAGAGGTATCAAATTCTTGTAACACTGCATGAAAGTATTGAAGAGGGTGAGTGATAAACAAATATGCAGAGCGACAGAAAGTAAGAAAGCTGATTTGGGCAGTCCTGTAATAGTTCAAAGTTCCAGCAACAATAGCAGAATTATTGCAGGCTATGTACAAGGACCCAATGACTAATGTACAAACAGTGTTCAGACTCACACAGGATTCACAGTGCAAGTGGGTGTGCACCAGAGTTCATCCTTTTCATGGACCTCATGAGCATAAAAGTTGGAGGGGACAGAGCTGCTATATACAGACTATGTGGCATTACAAGCAGACTCAGAATGCACAGGATAGGGGAATGGAATGCAACACTGAAGGCACACAGGATGAAATTGTATGCAGACAGCACAGTTGTCATTAACGACAAATAAGGGAAAATCAGAAGAAGGTAAAAAACCAAGACAGAAGGGAAAATAATGGAAGAGGTTAACAGCTTCACGTACCTGAGAGGCTAGCTGAGGAGAAGGGAAATCTGAACAAAGCAATTGAAAGCTATAATCAGAGGAGCTGCAGCCAACTGGCACAGTGTATCAGGCATAGTGCATGACAAAAGAATGTTAAAGAAGCTGAAAAGTAAGGTGTACAAAACAAGGGTGCAACCAGAACTACTGTATGGTACAGAAACCTGGCAGGAAAGGCAGATCAGTTGAGGAGCTAGAGGTGATGGAGATGAAATGATTGAGACAGGTGGAAGGTTGCTCAAGGTGATGGAGATGAAATGTTTGAGACAGGTAGTAGGTTGCTCACTTGGGATGGACAAAGAAGTGATGACATAAGAGCAGAAACAAAAAAAGCTCCACTTTCAAAGAAGGTGAAAAAGAACAGATTATGGTAGTACATGCACATGTGCAGGAAAGCAGAAGATAACATGGTGAAGGAGACTAGAGAGAGAAAAGAAGAAGGCAAGAGGAAACAAGAACGTCCAGCAAAGAGAGATGGCTGAGTGAGAGAAGACATGTGGCAGTTAAGGATGACTGTCGAAGAAAGTAAGTGACTTGCACTGAACTGAGAGAGGTGGCAACAGTTGGCATGACACCCCAATGCCATGTAGAAAATGAGCAAAAAGGGGGCTGAGGATATTGATGATGAGAGGTTGAAAAAATAAATTCATACATGTGCATTAAATAAACTGATTATATTAACAAGCACTGGTTCAGTTATTACAATTGTTAGATTTCATTAAATAATTTTGAATGTCTTGTATTAGAAATGTGATGTGCTACTTCAGAGGTCTAACTACTTCTAATATCTTTAACTTTTTTATGTTACTGTTGACATATTTTAACTGTATAATAATTGCTTAAATTTTATATTATTCAGAGTTAATTAAACTGGGTCAAGATTAGCATATTTTGGGTTTAAAAAAATATGACTATATTGTTATGAGGGTGTTCTGAATGGGTGCAATGTTATCTCTCTCTGCTTGCTCATGTAAATACAATACCTGAAGCAATAAGATTAAAATGGGTATTTTAGTTAAAAATTATCTTACCTCTCTGTATGTTTCATGGAGTGTTAAAAGAAGATAACCTCTTATGTCCAAATATGAAAGCAAACATTGGAATATGTGTTTATGTAACATAATAAAAAAGAATTTCTAGGCAGGATGATTGTAGAAGCAGGCATTATTGTTCCTATTAATATTGTTAGATCTGCTGGGAAAATTGTTGACATATACTGGTTTAGAAATATCATGCATAATATCAGATGTATTTTCATGTTATAAAGATTTTGGATATTTCTATGAATTGCTTGTTTGTTTAGAGGTGGTTGTATTCTCTAAGGAGATGAACTACAATTATGGCTGGGTATGTGTATTTTAATAAGTTTAATTTTAGCCAATGTATTTAGTTACATAAGTTGATACCTTGAGAAGATATACATGGAATGAATATCTTGATTCTGTTCCTTTGTTAGGGATCCACTAAATCTATCTGTCAGTAGCTTTACCTGGAGGTGTACTTAGGGCAAGATGAAGTGAATGGCCGCCCAGGCTGTAAGATGTTAGGTGGTGCAATTTGCAGCTGCAAATGGTGTAATAATGCAGTACCAGCATTCAGAAATGAATGCTAACACTGTATTCATGGTCAAGCCTGAAACACAGAAGCACTTTGTGTGGAGTGTGGTATTCTAACTGTAGCAAGCGGTTTGCTACAGATTCAGCAGGCCTTTTTTTTTTTTTTTAGCCCCCAGCTTGGAGAGAGGACCTTTATTCCTGCTCCTCAATAGAGAATTACATGGTGGCACATTGGTAGATAAGGTAGCCATTGCTCTGCCTCTACTTACACCTAAATGGCCCATTTATTCCCAGGGCAGTTCAAGAGCTTTACAAACTATTCATTCCCTGGCTGGGGCAAGAACCCAATAAACCCATTCATTCCCCATTAGTAGTAACAATCAACTGTGATGGAGTGGGCTAGCCTGCCTATCTTGTAGTTTTCCAAACAAACCTCATTCCCAAAGCAGCAGGCTATCTCTAGAGCAATCACTGCTCTAGAGAGCTCCTAAGCATGCCTCCAGACATTCAGGACCATTTCTTTGGCTAACAGTCAACAACAGCCACAGCAATCCAATTGTTGACACCTACAATCCCTCAAAACGCTTGCTGTGGTCAGTAATTAGTAGGTCACCTCCCCCCCATGTGATGTCTGCTGACTGACATCCTTCCTTGCCACAATAATTCCAGTGACTGAGATGTTAATTGAACCCGTGCCATCTGACTCATTGCCAGTACTTTAGCCCTCCATTCCTCTATGCTACTAGATTAAGGAATAATTAGATTATAGTATGATATCTGAGACACCATGACCATGGAAGAAATTAAAAGAATAAATAGACACCTGTTCAACTTTGATTCCCTACTGTATGAATAACAAAATTTTTTTTTCTTGAATTTTAGTGTAAACTAAGTCTTGTCTGGGTTAAAACTGAAGCTTATTGGGTTAATCTTTAAGTTTAATTACTCACTTGTGACTGGCTCTCACAACTTCTGGTGTTTGGATACTTTAATGTAACATAAATGATAACTAATAAAGATGATTTGTTAAAAAAAGGGCCAAGTCCTTGAGCAAAACACTAGCTGAAAAAGGGCCAACTCTCACAGCCCCTTTTAGAAAACAGAAGCACTGCAGGCAAAAGGCTGGTTCAACCAAGCATACTGAAAGATGGTCTAAAGCAATCAATGGAGACAACTATTCATATGGAGAAGCAGACTCCACCCACAGCATAAGCTAGCTAGTGGCAGCTGTATCTAATCTCAAAATGAACACAACAGCCAATTCATCAAGAAGTAAAAAATGACAGAAGTGAACTCTTCCTATCCTGAAGCCAGGGAGACAAAGTACAATGTGTCAAACACATACTTGCAGTGACAATCACGCATTTCTGCAGCTCTGATTGTCTGGGCTTCCTTGTCTTGCAGACCATACACAGACATTTTGTTTCACTGTAACGTAATCACAGTAGAAAATTTGAGTAGTAAATATGAGCTAATTAAAGCCACAATGAATCACTTTAAATGTGAGGCAACTGGTATCCCACTCCACTGACAGGAGAGATGGAGGAAAAACAGACTGTTTCAGGATCAAAAACAAAAACATATTTACAACAGAAGTGGGATTACAGCAGGAGAACACAATCCAAGAAGGGGCAAAGGAGATTCTTCCAAATATACAGACCCAATAGTGGGTAAGCGAGTTTGATGGACATGAAGTCCAAGACCTTTACAGTGAAATAATTCATCAAATGGAAGGAATCAGCAGTATTCAAACAGAAATACACTATCAGCTAAAGCTCCGCCACAAGGTTGTCTTCCATAAACATAATGGGCAGAAAAATGCAAATCAACCCTTATGTTAAACTATGGAACAAACATACAAGACCTTGAAATCATCAAAGGTGACTTTAACTGAACAAGTTTGTAAAAGGTACTGTTCCACTGAAACCTGAAAACCATTTGTACTTGGAATCCCAAGTGGAAGGATTTCCGGTATCTGTAAGTGCCCCCACCCCACCTGAGTTCCAGCCTATAAGCTAGTAGAGAGGTGAGGGCATTAAAATGCAGTCTATGAGGTGGAGCTGACTGTCGCCTAAAGAATGGGTGTCATCCCTGAAGAAGACCAGGGAGTGCTCCATGTATCACCAGAGGACAGGAAGTCAGACTCCCTGCCATACTCTGGCACCAAGAAGTGCTGAGAATATGTTTTATCATGTCCCTTTACACTCTGATGGTGATACAAGGAACAATGGTAGTAAAGAAAAGAAATGAACAAGGACACTGTAAATCATAAAAAAAAAAAAAAAAAAACATTCAAATTACAAGGGTTGGGGCTGGCATAATGGTTAAGCTGTTTACCTTACAAACACAAGGTGCAGGGTTTGATTCTCAAGTGGGATAATTGGCTAGGCTTAAAATGGCCTACAAGGGCAGTTAGCCCAGTACTGACCTATGAACCTATAAACAACAACCATCACCATCAACACAAACATGCTCACTGAGCAGAAGGATAGACGTGATTCTCCTGATGGCAAAAGAACCAAACATCACAGTGCCCGACTTCCTGACATTTAATCCAGACAAATGGAGTCACAACTCCAGACAAGGACTGGAGAAGCAGCTCTGAAGCACTGCCAGCATGTTCTCATCCACAAGAATTAACGTTACTAACAGTAAAGTCTAAGACCAGACCAGGGCTGCAAATGAACAGCTGTCCTCAGTAAAGGGGAAAAGATCACAGGGTACTTAAAGACCCCGATACAACCCACATCCACAAAAGACACTGGACCCAAAAATGTTGCAGCATTTGTGAGAATGACCTTGGCCATGCCATTCTACAAACGTGCATGCCTGGGACTGCAGCATAACCACAGCATCCACACAATCCATGTTACACACATCTACCTTGAAGCTGTAGACAGGTATTGGAGAGGTCCCCTTCAGGCCAGATGTAAGGATGGCCCTACAGCCTTCTCAGGACTCATTCCACTAAGAAGGACTATAACTTGAACATCAACACGACAAATCCTCCAGCAAGTCAACCTGCACAATTTAGCTCTATGCCCCAACATAGCAGAGTACACCTGCCACATCTGTCCAAAGTTCTAGACCCCTTGTCAGGCAGTAAAGGGGAAAGAATTGTGGCCTCTGGTACTACCAGAGGCTCAAACAGAATGGAGATCACACAAAAGTTAGATCTATAATGCCTAAACATTACTTTATCCCTATCAACCAACCAAAG
The DNA here is from genome assembly GCF_019279795.1 of Protopterus annectens. NCBI lineage: Eukaryota > Metazoa > Chordata > Ceratodontiformes > Protopteridae > Protopterus > Protopterus annectens. The sequence continues at coordinate 1,605,577,327 of NC_056732.1, forward strand.
GCCGACACGTGGGGATAGTTTTCATGGGGACAAGAGTAGCAGATTAAGGATAACTCCAGGCTTTCATGATAAGATCCTTTAAGGACAAGCCTCACTAAGTGAATGACCACAGGAACTAAAAGAGTTCATAGGATCATAGCTAAGTATTACACTAGCTATCTTTGTGGGACACATTAAGCGTAGCCAATTTCCCCTTTCAAAGGTGAGAATCAAACTCTGTATCTTGTGTCTGTGAGGTAAAAACCTTACCCATTATACCAACCCCCAACACCTGTTTTCTTATGCTGGAGGACAGATGTGGAGGGGAGGGGAAAGAGGCTACATCATGCTAGACCTCATGACCCATAAGGAATCCCCAAACAATGGGCCATCCAAGAAGGGTGGGAGGCTACATGAAAGTTTGAAGTACTGCAGGAACCAAAGACATTACTTCACACTGACAAGGACTCCACCACTGAAAGAATTCCAAAGGAAGCCACAGGAGGAGAAAGCCCCACAACCCCCAGCAACCCAAAATGAGATACCACTCACAGGCTTGCATAAGCATGGTTATGTCATAAGCAAATTTATTTATTTACTTGTTTACCGGGATGGTCCACTGGACCAAAGTGAGCCCATTTTCAGTGGAGGCCCGAAGAGAAAAGCTCCACAATACAACAAACATACAATAGAAAACATTAAGAAACAGATAAATAAGAAAGTCATAGATCACTACTACATACATAGTTAAATAAGCAAAGTAAAAGCTAGCTACATTAACTACAGTACAGTAAAAGGTGTGCAGTCACAGTTGAGCAGGAGCTCATTATTAGAAACTACATTGGTTACAGTCTAAAATAAGAGATTTTGTCGAATGCTATATAAGGAGCCTAGTGTCAGATTAGTGTGAGTATTGGCCTCATGATCACCAGAAGTAGCCATGGAACAGAAAGGTCTGTGGCAGGCCTTTCATTCACAAAACAAACTTAATTCCTAATGGTAAAACATCTCCTCAACACATCAAACAAATGCCTGATAGCTCATGCTTGGGTCATGGAACTTGTGCTGGCCTCCCAGTGGTGAATCAACCAACCCTGGTGGGCCCTGGGGATGTCAGAATAGAAGACATCTTCATCCCAAGTACCTTGATCTATGACTGGGCGATTATAAGGGTCAATTCCTAAAATCAGGCTGGATGAAATACAAAGAAAATTGCTGGAAAGATGAATTCAAGGCCAGTAAACATTAATAACTTGCAAATGAAATGTTTATTCAGAAATAAAATAATTTTTACTGCAATTTTATTTCAGAATACAAGTTTAAATGTCCATGGTTTCTCGAGATACTCATCTGCTAATTAAGCAGCAAACTTTCAAAAGTGTGACGTACTGCAAACACCCAGAAATGTCCTCCATGGTAGGATTCCGGGTGACACATCTTTCCAAAGCCTGTGGTCCATCTACATAAGTGGAAACCAGAATGGGATCAGCTCCTCACTAAACAGAACAGCTTTCCCTCTGCAAGGACTAGAAAGCTGTGCAAAATTCAGGCTTACCCCTGAAATGTCTAGGCCTATCTATAGTCCTTCTAACATGAAAGGAATAATCCCCATCATCCTTCCTCAACCAGGTGCAATATTCTGAAGAGTTTTAGAATTATTGATAACATAAAGAGTGCTCAAACTGAGAACTAAACTGTATGTGCAGCAAAACTGAAATGGAGGCATGGGGATAAGTAACTGCACTTGCACAGTTCACACATCATGATTACTGATCTGCTTCAGATTTTATTTATTGCATTTGTTTACCAGGATAAGTCCACTGGGCCTAAAAGGGCCCATTTTCAGTGGAGGCCCGGGGAGAAAAGCTCCAATGAGATACAGAAAAAATATAAACATTAATTAGTACAGAAGCAGAAACACATATACAGAATATATACACAAAAGCAGGAATCTAGTTTGTTTGATTACAGTAATATATACAGAAAATATACATTAAAGCAGAATTCAATTAATTCAGAGTGGTATAAACAGAGATCAGTATTATTGTATCAGTATCAACAAGTGAAGATAAAAATTAATATGGAGAAAATATCATCAGTCACTAGTAGCAAAAGACATAGGAGTTTAGTAATCATATAAGGAGAGTGAAAAAGTTAGGTTATAGAGCAGGAACATAGCCATGAAGAGTTGAGATGATTTTTCAGTATTTGTTTGAAGGTAGTGGTGCTGCCTGTGCTTCTTATAGAAGGCAGAAGTGAGTTCCATAGTTTGGCGACGGTGAAGGAATAGAGGAGTTGACCAGCAGGTAAGGTGGGCTTATCTACTTTTAGAAGTAGATGATTTTCAGATCTTAGAGGCAAGTAGAGTAGAGAGAGCAGGACAGTCTGTGGGTCTGTAGATTATTTTGTGCACAGTAGTTAGTTGGGTGAATGAGAGATGGTGGGGGAGTTCCAGCCACCCTAACTGTTTCAGTGATTTCCAGTGGTGGGATGAGAATTTGGCCTTGGTGGCAAATTTTGCTATTCTGTTGTAACACGTAGCAAGTTTGGATTTTGTAGAATTTCGGATATTAGTGCACTCACTCGAGGCACTCCTTAAAATGGAGAACATTGACATCTGTGCAGTGACAGAGACCTGGTTCAAAGCTCCAGAAAGCACCCCTGCATTACCGGGCTTCAATTCATACCACACCTTTCGGCCACCTAACCCAGAAAGAAGCACTAAAGGTGGAGGCGTGTCCATATTCATTAAAGATATCCACACCTCCAGGCTAGCTGCACAGCATAATGCATCCGAGATTATCCAAGTGCAACTAACTCTGGGCAAGACCACAATCCAAATTGTAGCTTGCTACAGACCCCCCACCATGCCCCAGGATTCACACTCCTCATTTCTTGATACACTGGAAAGTATTAGGGTACAACCCAACACCCTAATAATGGGCGATTTCAACTACCCCACCATTAACTGGGAAAACTACTCATGTACCAACTCTTTTGCTCAACGTTTTCTAGAATTCATAAATTCCACCACCTTGGATCAACTTATTCACACCCCCACCAGGGGCATCAAAATCCTAGACCTGGTCATTACCAACATGGGAAACCAGTGTTCCACACCAGAGGTCAATTCCTCGTTGGTCAGATCCGACCACAAGCTAATCAGCCTAGACATCCACATCCCACCCCCACCACCAATGAGGGAAACCATCGTAAAAAACTTCTCCAAAGCCAACTTCACACTTCTTAAGACAGAAGTGACAAACTTCATGACACCCATGCAGATGGACAATAGAGGTATGACTGCCGAATCCTACACAAATGCACTTTATAAGCACTTACACGAGTGCATGGATCATGCTATCCCTAATAGAACCAAGATGTTATCCTCCAAAAAAACGAAGCCAATCTGGTGGTCCTCTGTCATAAACAAACTCTACAACAGAAGAAAGAAACTGTTGCAAAAAAGAGTAAAATCCCATGACTGGAGGAACTCCTTGGTCAACCTCAGTAAGAAGCTGAGATCCCTCATAAAATCCTCCAAAGCTAGTTACGAAAACAAAATTGCCACTGACTCTAAAGACAACCACAAAGCATTCTATAGCTATGTCAAGAATCTAAATGGGAACACTCAGATCTGCTCTGAGTTACAGCACAATGGCACTAAATATACAGAACCAACTGATATTGCCAACATCCTAGCAGATAGGTTCAGTGCTAACTTTACCCCCTCTCACCCCCTAGAGGGCCCATCTCTATACCGGAAGAATGCAAAGTTCCTATAATCACAGCTGCACAGGTAAAAAAACACACTCTCCAAAGCCAAGAACACAGCATCCATGGGACCTGACAATATCCCAGGCTGCGTTCTACACGAACTACAGAATGAACTGGCACCCTACCTAAGTACCATGTTCAGTCATAGCTTCACCTCAGGCTTTGTACCCACTGAATGGCGCACCGCGACGGTTATCCCACTCCACAAAGGGGGAGCCACGACGGACCCCGGGAACTACCGATTAGCAGATTAGCCTGACGAGCCTGGTCTGCAAGGCCATGGAATGTATCATCGTGAAACTCATAAACAAAGACATTGGTAATCTCCAAACTCTGGACAATACCCAGTTTGGATTTGTAAAAGGCAGATCATGTCTCCTAAACCTGACTGACTTCTTTGAAGCAGTCACCAAAGCCATAGATGAGGGTAAAATGGTTCACACAGCTTATCTAGATCTCGCCAAGGCTTTCGACACCATCCCCCACTCTGGAATTATAGATAAGCTCACTAAACTAGGTATAAATCCCTATGTCACAAGATGGGTTGCCAACTAGCTCAAGTGACAGAAGCCACACTGTGAAAGTAGCGGATTCCAAATCCAACATCAGACCAGTGACAAGTGGAGTACCACACGGTTCAGTCCTGGGTCCTCTCCTGTTTGGTATCTACTTCTCTGAAGTGCAGGCCAACACAGAAGATCTTTGGCTAACAAAGTTTGCAGATGACTGCAAACTAGGAGCCATAATCGAAACTCCTAACGATGTGGACAAACTACAAAAGGGACTCACTGAGACAGATACATGGTGTCAAAGCCATGGCCTGAATCTCAATGCCAAAAAGTGTATTGTCATCCCCTTTGGTAAAAACTCTGTACCCACGAACTACCACATAGCTGGTAGTCTACTTAATGCCAAAAATGTGATGAGACCTTGGGACACAGGTGGACAGTAGCCTCTCCTTTGATAATCACATCGCCACAGTGGTCAGGAAATCCTTCTACGTGACTCATCTCATCACAAAACGATTCTCATCCAGAAAAAAAGAGGTCATTGTTCCCCTCTACTCATCACTCATTAGACCCATTATAGAGTACAACTCCCCTTTTGGTATGTACCTCACAAGACATCTATAACAACTGGAAAGACCACAGAAATACCTCACAAAGAGGATTACTGACCTCAAACAGATGCCCTGTGCAGACAGTCTCAAAAAACTACAGCTTTACTCCATCACATATCGCCTACTCAGGGGCGATCTCTGCCTAACATACAAAGCTATGTCAAACCCAGAGCTGTTGGGCATGCTCCACTTAAAGAAATCCCAATCCCTCCGAGCTACATGCTCTAGGGACCTAAACCTTGTCACCACAATAAACAGAACATGCTGGAGGGATAGATTCCTGTCCCAGAGACTTCCCATACTCTGGAACAGACTACCTATCTATGTCAAACAGAGCTCCTCATTAGCAGTCTTCAAGAAAAATCTTGATGATTGAATGGGAAATGGGAAATTCACCCCGGGGATCACTTCTGTGGCTCTGCTCGACAGGGGCACAGGAAAATAATTTTCTTGGGTGGAGATAGCCAGGGTACATTTTTTAGCTAGGCTTGTATGGGCCCTAGGGCCGATAACCTAGTACCTACCTATGAACCTATGAGAGGGTCACCATAAAGGAGAGAGGGTAATAAAAAGGTAGTTGCAAGGGTTTGTCTAGTAGATAGGCTAAGAAAGTGTTGGTGCCTGTAGAGCATACCAAGCTTTTGGTGTGTTTTTTGATGTTATTGTTTATGTGTAGGTCAAAGTTACGGTTTTCATCTATAATAATGCCTAGTAATTTAGTGTGTGGGACAACTTCTATAGTGGTATTGTCTTGGGCTTGTATAGTGAAGATTTTTTTATCAAATGGAGTGGTTTTCCTAGGAGTAAAAATTACTAGTTTAGTTTTTTTTAGATTTAGGGCAAGATGATTGTTAAGCATCCAAGATTCAGTAGATGTGAGAGCATTCTGGGTAATTTGCTGGAGTTCAGAGCTGGAATTTGCAGTGCATATTATTGTAGAGTCATCAGCATACTGGATTACTGGGCATTGTGGGAGAGTGGTGTGAAAGTTGTTAATAAAGATGCTAAATAAGAGAGGACCAAATATGAAGCCTTGGGGTACCCCTGTGGAAGTACTGAAGAAGGGAGAGTAATACTGTGGCCATTTGGTGGATTGCTGCCTATTGGAGAAATAGCTGTTGAACCATTGTAGAGTAGGGGGAGAAATGTGGAGGGTGGATAGTTTAGAGAGTAAGACAGTGTGGGAAATGATATCAAAAGCTTTGGAGAGGTCAAGGAAAAGTGAAGCAATTATTTTACCAGAATCCCGTGCCCAGTTAACTGTATCAAGGAAGGATAGGAGGGTGCTAGCGGTGCTGTGTCCTGGTCTGAAACCATGCTGAGTGGGTGATAAAATTTGATTTTCATGCAGGTGGTTAAGGAGTTGGGCATGGATGCATTTTTCCAGTATTTTAGAGAGGGGTGAGAGAATTGCTATGGGTCGAAAGTTTGTGGTGTCTGTGTTGGTGCCACCTTTGTGTAAGGGGAGAATGAATACATTTTTACAGATGTCTGGGACAAGAGACTCTTTAATTGATCTGTTAATGAGTATGCTGATGGGATAAGCTATAGAGTTTGTTGCTAGCTGCATGAAGTGTGGGGGTAGATTGTTAGGGGCCAGAGTACAAGGTTGTAGCTTAAGTAAAAGTTTTTTCATTGTGCTGGTGGGTATGGGGGAGAATTTTAGGTTAGGGTTAAGGGTAGACTTGTTTTCTGGGATGATTTGGCCATCAGGTGTCTTGGTTCTGGTGCTGTTAACTGTAGGAAACGTGGCAGTTAGGTTAGCTATGGTGTCAATGAAGTAGGAATTGAAGAGGGTAGCACATTCAGTGGGAGTTTTTTGTGGGTCTGGGGATGGATTGCTTTGAGAGCCTGGATGTAATAGTTGGCTGATGGAAGACCATAATTTTTGGGGATTATTTTTATGCTGGCTTTGATTGTGGAAGTAGTGGTCTTTTTTATCAGTGGTTATTAGACATTTTGCCTGGTTATGGAGTTGCTTGTAATGTAGTAGAGTTGAGGGGTCTTTGTTTTTCTGCCATGATTTCCAGATTTTATCCCTTGTGGACATTACTTCTTTGGCTGGTTTTGAGAGCCAGCATGCATGGTTATGTTTTATTCATTTTTGGCGGGTGGGTGCTAGCCTATTTAGGATGTCTAGAAATGCTGAGTTAAAGAATTCAACATCCTCATTAAGTGGTAGGTATTTGAGGGGTTTCCAGTTTATTTTAGCTAAGGTTTCATTAAATATGGATGATTGGAATTTAGTAAAATTTCTGGTAAATTTGTATTGGTGTTGACCTGTGGTTGGAGTAGTTTTGCGTATGATATATGCTGGGTGGTGGTCACTAATGGTATTAGGTAGTATGCCTGCACTGATGACATTGAAAGGGTGAGACACTAATATCCAGTCTATTGTGGCGCCCCAGTTGTAGTTTTTGTGAGGTCTAGTGATGTCTTTAATTAGTTGGGAGAAGTTGTAAAGATTTATGTTTTTTGAGGGGTTGTTGTGGCCTATATCTAGCCAATCGATATTTACATCACCTAGAATGATGGTTTCATTATCTATATTTTGGGAAGTCCAGACAAGTATGTTTTCTAATATTGGTATGTTGTTTCCTGGGGGAATATAAAGAGCAATTATGCAAATGTTTTTATAGGTTCATAGGTTTATACTAGGCTATCTGCCCTAAGGCATTTATAAGCCTAGCCCAAATTTTTGTGGCTTACGCCACCCCTTATATGAAAAAATACTGTGCCCATTAGTTTGTTGTGCCTCTGTCCAGCAGTGACACAGAGATGATTCCCGGGATAAACCTACGATCTCCCATCCACAGGTCAAGATTTCTCTTGAACAGAGCCAGCAAGGTGCTCTGCCTCACATGGATCGGGATTTTATTCCACAGCATAGGGAGTCTCTCAGTGATAAATTTATCCCTCCAGCACGTCCTATTTATATCCGTGCTAAGGTTTAAGTCGCTTGCTCTAGTGGTTTTGGTGGATTTGGATTTTTTGAGGTGGAGCATGTCCATTAATTCCGGGTTGGACATGGCCTTGTATGTCAGGCACATGTCACCTCTGAGCAGACGGTATGCAACTGAAAAGAGCTGGAGTTTCTTCAATCTGGCAGCATATGACAGATTTTGGAGTCCCTTTATCCTTTTGGTGAGGAACTTTTGGGGTCTCTCCAATTGCTGCAGATGTCGGGTGAGATACATCCCGAATGGGGCATTGTACTCGATCATTGGTCTGATAAGTGAAGAGCACAGGGGAACAATGACCTCACTAGATCTGGATGTGAATCCCTTGATGATCAGGTGGGCAATGTAGAAGGTCTTTTAACCACTTTAGCAATGTGAGTGTCAAAAGAAAGGCCACTGTCAACCTGGGTCCCCAGGTCCCTGATAACCTCTTCTGTGCTTAGTGGATTGCCACCTATATGGTAGCTTGGGGTTACCTTGTTTTTCCCGAAGGGTATGACTATACATTTTTGGCGTTTAACTTCAGGCCATGGCTCTGGCACCAGCTATCTGTTTCCGTGAGTCCCTTCTGAAGGATATCCGTGTCCGATGCACTTTCCACTATGGCGCCCAGTTTGCAGTCGTCTGCAAACTTTGTCAGCCAAAGTCCTCCCATGCTGGCCTGTACTTCTGAGAAGTAGATGCCGAACAATAGGGGGCCAAGGACCGAGCCCTGTGGGACACCACTTGTGACCGGCTTGCAGTCTGACATAGCGCCAGCAACTCTAACCCTGTGGGTTCTGTCCTTAAGCCAGTTTGCAACCCATCTTGTGACATATGGGTTTACATTTAAGCTGGTAAGTTTTTCTACAATACCCGAGTGGGGTATTGTGTCAAAGGCCTTTGCAAGGTCAAGGTAGGCTGTATGGACTGCCTTTCTCTCATCAATGGCCTTGGTGACTGTTTCGAAGAAGTCGACCAAGTTCAAAAGGCATGATCTGCCCTTGACAAAGCCAAACTGGGTCGGGTCCAATGTCTGCAAGTCCCCTATATCTTTGTTTATGAGCTCCATTATGATCCTCTCCATAGCTTTGCAGACTAGACTTGTAAAGCTTATGGGGCAGTAATTACCAGGGTCCGTAGAGGCACCGCCTTTGTGGAGTTGGACCACAATTGCCGTACGCCACTCCTTGGGCACGTATCCTGTGGTAAGGCTGAGATTAAACAGCTGCCTTATGTGCGGGTTTAATTCCTCATTTAGCTCATGTAGCACACAGCCGGGGACACCATCCAGTCCCATTGATGCTGTGTTTTTAGCTTTAGAGAGAGCAGCTTTCACCTGCGCATTTGAGATGTCTGGGAGGCTACACTCTGCTGGGATAGTTATCTCTCCTTTGGGGGTGAAGTTTGCACTGAACCTGTCTGCCAGTATGTTGGCAATGTCTGTGGGTTCAGTGATTTTTGTATCATTTTGGACTAATTCTGAGCATATCTGGGAGTTTCCACCCAGGTTCCTAACATAGCTGAAAAAGGCCTTATGATTGTCCTTTGAATCCATGGCAATTTTTCTCTCAAAATTGGCCTTAGTTGATTTTATGAGTGCTCATATTTTTTACTAATAATGATCAGGGGTGACTTCCCTTTTATGGATTTTGTTCTATCATGTAATAGCTTTCTCCTCTTATTGTAAAGTTTGTTAATGGCTGGGGTCCACCAGACTGGACGTTTGCCCTTTGTGGAAAGAGTCTTGGTTTTATTTGGGATTGCCTGATCCATGCAGTCCTGGAGGTGTTCATAGAAGGCATTTGTAAGGGCTTCCACAGCTTGGGTTGTGGTTTCCACTGGCTCAGGGGCCTTGAAGGATACCACACCAGTCTTGAGTACTGTGAAGTTTGCTTTAGAGAAGTTCTTCACTGTGGTCTTTTTTGTTTGGGGTGGGGGCGGGATGTGGATTTCCAGTGAGATTAGTTTATGATCAGATCTCACCAATGAGGGATATACTTCTGGTGTGGAGCATTTTGTCCCCATGTTTGTGATAATGAGATCTAGTATATTTTCTCCTCTCGTGGGAACAGTGACTAGCTGTTTCATGGCATTTAAATTTATGAACTCCAGGAACCGTTGGGCTAGAAAGTTAGGGCTTGAGTAATGTTCCCAGTCTATATTCGGGTAGTTGAAGTCACCCAATATGATGGTGTTTGGAGATACATTTATACCCTCCAGTGTCTTCAGGAAGGCTGTGTGGGGTTCCTGAGTTTGAGAGGGTGGCCTGTAGCATGCTACAATTTGTAGAGCAGTTTTGCCTATGGTTAGTTGCACCTGGATGGTTTACGAAGCTTCGTGCGTTGCCACCAACCTGGAGGTGTGGGTATCCTTTATGAATATGGATACACCCCTCCTTTTGTGGTGTGGTCCGGGTTTTGGGGCCGGAACGCATGATATGAGGTAAAACCTAATAGTGCCGGGGTGCTCTCAGGAGCCTTGAACCAGGTTTCAGTTACAGCACAGACATCGATGTTCTCCATACTGAGAAGGGCCTCGAGTGCGTGCATTTTGAGATTTAGACTTCTGGCATTGAGCAGCATTACCCTCAGTTTCTTCCCATTTTGTTTTCTAGGGTGGTAGGTTTAGAATTTGAGCCTTGCCTAAAAAGGCACTATGGGGGTGGCAAGAGCCTTAGCCAATATCCGGAATCCCGGGGTGACAGGTGCAAGCCGTCCCTTGTGAAGCAGCGTGGCTTGTCAAGCATGTCATCCCAGGCAGACAGACACTGGATCCCCTTTGAATAACACCAGACATTAAGCCAATGTTAAAGCTGATCATCTTGTCTCTATATTGTGGCATCATTCTTGGTGAAGGAAGGATACTGCTCAGGGTCAGGGTCATACCTGCCTGGGCTACATAATCAGAGAGCTCCTCTATGTCTCTTTTCATGTAGTCCATGGAGGTACGTCTCAGGTCGTTCACACCAGCATGGATAATGACTGTGTCATATTTGTACTTGCCGTGGAGTGACCAGAGAGCTTGTGTTATGTGGCGGATTCTAGCACCCGATAGGCAGCTTACTGTGACCCTCTCCTTGTTCAGCCTGTTGAGTGGGACGTCAGTGTGTCTGACTATGGAGTCACCTATGACAAGTATGTTTGGTGTTGTATTTGGCCTTAAGGGCTGTGACAGCTTTGCACACTGCTTTTGTGGTTTATGTGTTGCTTGTGGGGTGTCTTGAGGTAGCAGTTGTTTGGGTGTCTGCTTTGGAGGCCTCTGCTGTTTAGGTAAATTTTTACTCAGAGCCTCCGAGTATGTCTTTGTGTGTTTATGTGTTTGATTCAGTGGTGTGGTAGCATTATGTGAGGCTGGTTTTGTGGTGTGTGTAGTTGCCTTCTCCTCCTGTCTGGTCTTGCCAGTCCTGAGTTGAGAGAGCTCAGCCTCCAGTTTGGCTAAACAGCTGCATCTCTCGCAAGTATTTGTGTTATGTGGGAGGAGGAGAGGGTTGTCTGTGTACATGAGGCAGTTATAACATTGCCTCAAGATTCCCAGATTCACCAGCTGGACCGGAGAGGAGATTGATAACTGACCTTTGGACATGCTAGAATAATATTGGGAATTCCTTAATAAATGAAAACAAGGGCCAGTGGGGAGTGAGGGTGTAGTGCTTTTAATTTTTAGTGCTGACTTATATAATTGCTATAGTGAGCAAGTGCCAGGTAACTTGAGTGCAATGTGTTACAAGTAACTAAATGCAAAAACGACAAACAGTAACTTTCTTTCAAGTGAAACAAGGAACTAGTACAGTAAGCAATGCAGATATCACTAGTGATCCACAGAAGCGCTGAGAAGCCGCGTATTAGGTGGAATTAGCTTCCAGGGAAATAACAAGCAAACAAGCATATAAACAAAGCTAGATTCAGCAGGCCTGGATCTAGTCTATGCTAGAGCAAACAAGGTGTACCAATTTTAGTAAGATACAGTTCAAATATTCAGGCACTATAAACCTTTAACCAGAAATTCCCAGCTCAGAAGGGCAGAGTCCAGCCTCTTCTCCCACAAGAGTGCAGACCACGAACCTTCTTAATGTAAAATAACTGGCCTGAAGCCCAAGTGCCTAAACCAGAACTAATACCCTTGGACACTGGGCTCTCAATCAGCAGTTCCCAACTTAGAAGGATGAAAGCTACCTGTCCTGCCACCACAGTGCTTGCCACAAACCTTCCTAATGTAAAACAACTGGTCTGAAGCCCAAGTGCTTAATCCAAAAGACTTAGAATGATAGCTACACTTTAATCAAGTTACAACCAATAAATACAACTGAATACTTTAGAGAATGTCTGGATTAGTGCTCAAGTTACACAAACAAAGCTAGATCCAGCAGGCCCGAATCCAGTCTATGCCACAGCAAACAAGGCGCACCAACTTCGGTAAGAAGCAGTTCAGATATGCATGCACTATAAGCCTTTAACCAGAAATTCCCAGCTCAGAAGGGCAGAGTCCAGCCTCTCCTCCCACAAGAGTGCAGACCACGAACCCTCTTAATGTAAAATAACTGGCCTGAAAGCCCAAGTGCTTAAACCAGAATTAATACACTTTTAGAATAACAGACACTGAGCCCTCAATCAGCAGTTCCCAACCTAGAAGGATGTAAGCTACCTGTTCTGCCACAACAGTGCAGACCACAAACCCTCTCAGTGCAAAACAACTGGTCCGAAGCCCAAGTGTTTAAACCAAAAGGCTTAGAATGAGTTACACCAAGCAGTAATAAATACAATTGAGTATTTTTAAGATGATGCAAAAGTAAAATGAAGTAGGTAGAAACACATGTACAGTAAAAGCAGATAAACATTTTTTTTTATGGTTGTTTAGTTTTAATATAGAGATTAGTACTTCAGCTGGGGAGAAGTCGGGTGTTGGTTTTAAGTAGGGGATTAATGTGTAATTGCTAGGGAAGAGTATTGCTACTCCTCCTCCTCTCTTGTTGTGTCAATCGACTCTCAGGCATGAGTAGCTTGGGGGGAGAAATTCAGTGTCTTTTATATATGATTTCAACCAGGTTTCTGTAGCTGCTATAATATCTGGGTTGTACTTAGAAATCCAGGCATGGAGTTCAGATATCTTGTTCCTAAGGCTTTGGAGATTTATGTTTGATAGCATAAGATATTTGCTAGGTTTGCTTGAGCTGAGGGGGGCTGGGCCTGAGTTGGGTTGTACATCACCACACTGGGAAATAGTGCTTTGGCAAACTGTAGGTTATACTTTTCAGTTTTTTCCTAAAAATGGTGTAGTTGCTGCTGGAGGTATGATAAAGGGAGTGTCTTTGGAGAGGTAAAATTTTCACTTTGCATAGTACAGAGGTATTAGCTGTGAATAAGCTAGGGTGGATGTCTGAGCAACTTGATAATTGTGGGTTATGTGTGCTGGTTTGTACATGTATGTGCAAGAGGTATGTTGGGTGCCTGGAAAGTTGTGATTATTGTTAGGAGAGAGAGTGTAAGTGAGAGAAGCAAGATCAAAGTAATGGTTGTGATGGACATGATGGTGGCTGAGGGCAGTGTGATAAACAATATGAGCAGGATAGAAGTAGTTTAGAGAATGGGGTACTATATGGGCTTATTTAGAAATGGGTGGGGAGGTAGAGTACAATAATGAGGCGGTATGATAGGGGAATAATTAGGGGGGTTATGGGATAGGTGGAAGAGAAGTATGGGAGGGGTCAGGCTAGGTATAAGGTTGATGTTATGGGGGGAGGATGGGGAGCGGAGTGAGCATAGCGAACTGAGCTGGTTCAGCCCCACAGGGAGAAAACCTGAAAAAATTATCAGTTTAAAGGTGAGTACTGAGCTTAAAATATCAGTATCTAACAAAAGCTTAATTGAAGTAGCTCTGGAATACTTTAAAACTCCCAAAAAAAAAAGGCACTGTTTATGTGCCTGCAGTGTAAATTAGAGAGAGCTGTGATTAATCTAGATACTATGCTGAAAGTAAAAGCAAAAATTACTAATGTAAACAGTAAAGGCTTGGGAGTGTGTGTATGTGTGTGTGTAAGGTTCAAGGTATTGGCCCAATCTAGTGTCAGTTGGCTGGAACCCTTCACTGATGTTGTGCATACACCTTTTAAGCCTTAAAACCGAACAAAAACTAAGTTGCAATTCACCTATTACAACAGAAAAGCTGTAGGGTGTCAGGTTCTTGCTTCCTGGAGTTTTATTTAGTTACGATAGTCAGATTCAGTGGATGAAGTGGAAAATGTGTATTGTAGTTAATCCCAAGTGGGTGGGGTGGGGTGGGGGTCACGCATGAAAGAAACCCATGCAACTATTACAACAGAAAAGCTGTAGGGTGTCAGGTTCTTGTTTCCTGGAGTTTTATTTAGTTACGATAGTCAGCTTCAGTGGATGAAGTGGAAAATGTGTATTGTAGTTAATCCCAAGTGTGGGGGGGGGGGGGGTCACGCATGAAAGAAACCCATGCAATAGCTGTGCATGCACAATGAACAGAGGGGCAGGGAACCTAAAGCTGTAATAGGATGGAAAATAAATCATAGGGGCTTTTTGTCAAAAAAAAAAAAAACCTTCAGGGAGAGAACGTCTGTCTTTTTAAGTGTAAATGGTCTCCTGTCAGTAAATAAAAAATACATACATATTTTGGACAGATCCAGCTAGCAGTTGGATGTACTTAAGTGGTATGGACGCTTGCTGAGCTGGTTTTGAAAATCTAGTGTTTAATAGGTTACCTATAGAACTAATGTTCATCATAATACTTGATTAAACTAACCTCCCCTTAAATGAAAACTCAGTCCCTGTTTTATGTATCCCTCTTCTACTTGATTTGTTTCAAACTTCAGAATATCTGTCTAAATACTTCATCCTTAAATTTTTAGGGTCTACTTACTAGCTTCCCTTCAAGTGTTTAGCAGTGCTCTGTATAAACAGACACCTTGAGTGACATTTTTCCTGTAAAAGTACAGGTGAAATTTCACCAATACCCAGTCGTACACAGGACAATTAGTTTGCGGTGACAAGTACTGTCTATAGAGCTGCAAAATGGATGCTCCTGACATTGCTTTATATTCTCACTCCAACTATCTAATCAATAAAAAGAGTCTGTTGCCATGGATATGAACTTTCCCACTATTTCAGTTACCTCCTTGGTGGATATGGGCATCCTGAGGCAATGCAGAAATTGCCTCATGTTTACTGAAAACCAGTTAATTCTCAACTGATATGGAATGTGAGAGATGTATTTATACAATGTCACTGGAAGCAAAGCTCTCACATAAATGTACTTCTAATGTTAATAAGGTTGTCAGTAGTACACACGCTGCACCCATCACACATAATTCAAAGTAGTCTACAGCCCCACATACACTGAGGCACTTAAATGCAACCTTCCTAAACCCCAAAGAACTCATATATGAAGTACATATAACAAATACCCTTAGTAGCCCCGAATGCACTATTACAAAATATCAACAACACACACAGTCACAACTTATGGAGCCTCTATTTCTAAGCCCATAAGGGAAGACACCATACAATCCAACATTCTGGTCAGTGGAGACTCCATCATGAGACACACTGATGTCCCTCTCACCAGGGTAAGAAATAAAGTTACGGTCAGTTGCTTATCAGGGGCTAGGATCTGCCACACTAAGCACGCACCCAGGTCACTGGACCACAAGAACCATTATGACTCAGTCATAATCCATATGGGTGCAAATGACCTCAGACATACCTCACTAGACTAGATGAGGCAAGACATCATGGAGCTCTCGGAATATGTGTCCCAGGCTGTTATGAGCCAAGCACTGAGCAGCATTTTACCTTCTCCAAGGATGATGCCACAACACGAACAAAAGATGATTGACTTTAAGTAATGGCTTGGCTTCTGGTGTCATTCTAAGTAGGGGGCAATACTTGTCAGCATGGAAGGAGATGGTCAACATACCATGCTGCTTTGCCAGGGATGGTTTGCACTTCTCCACTCTAGGTTTTCGAATATTATCTAAAACATTGTCTTCCCCCATAGTGCCTTTTTGAGGCAATGCCAGACTGAAATAACTGCCACCATAGCAAATCAAAACCAAGAATATCTAAAGATACTACTGCTCAATGCTAAAAGTCTAAACAAATAAACACACCCCCCAGAAACTCTCTTCACCCCAGATAATGCAGATGTCTGTGCAGTCACTGAGGCATGGTTTAAAGCCATGGAGAGCACAACAAAAGTGCAAGGTTATAAAGCCTTCCACACATTTAGACCAGCTACTACACAGACAGGGACTAAAGGTGGAGGTGTCTCAATTTATATCAGAAATAAAGATACCTCAAGGCTGGTCAAACAGGACAATGCACGTAAGCTAGTCCATGTTCAAATTACCATAGGCAAAATTCAGTACCACTTCTTTGCAAGCTATAGGTTTCCCTCTATGACCTAGGAAACATACCATATATTTAAACTTATTGGAAACACCCACCATCCAACCCAATACCATATTCTTGGGTGACTTTAATTACCTCACTATTAACTCAGAATCCAATACTACATCAAAGGTACAGGCACAGAGATTCCTGGATTTTGTAAACACAACCCCCCTGGACCAGACTGTCAATACACCAACCAGGGGTGCAACCATAATGGATTTGGTCCTCACTAATATTGTTGAGTGCTGCACACCCCCTAGTGTGATGTTTTCTCTGGTAAGGTCAGACCACAAAGTGGTCTCCTTTGAAGTAAAAATAAAACCTGGACCTCCAAGCTAACCCTGGAATATTCAGGAACTACTCCAAGGTTAACTTTCTGCCATTAAGTGATAACCTGGCAAAATTTTAAGCCCCTACGAATCCTGAGAACACTGCTGCCTATTGAGAACTGTTCACAGAAAACGTATATAAGCTGGTTAATAGCTGCATAGGGGCAAGCTGTACCCACCAGGAAGTACATAACTACCTCAAAAACAAGCCACCCTGGTCGAATAACAAAATCAATAGGCTGTATAACAGAAGGAAGAAAATTGTGGCAAAAATTAGGTGGTGCAGCACCCAAGCAGGGTAATAGCACTCTCACCAAACCAAACAAACTCAGAGTACAAATAAAGAAAACCAAAGACAAATTTGAGGTAAATTTGGCCTCCTAGGCCAAGGCTTTCTTTAGCTATGTCCACAACCTCAAAGGCAATAGACAATTGTGTGCAGAGCTCATTGTAAATGGAACCACTTACAGTGAGCTAGTAGATATAGCAAATCTACTGGCCAACAAATTCAGTTCCAATTTTACCCCTCTCTCCCCCTCAACCTTCCTTCAGGAAATTCCATCAAATATAACTCCCTCTGCTATCACTAAGGAACAGGTCCTTAATGCTCTCGCTAAGGCCAAGAATACTGCATCAATGGGCCCAGACAATATCCCAGGATGCCTTCTAAATAGCATGAAACATGACCTATCAGACCCTCTGGAATTAACTGTTGCCTCCAAGCAGGCTTCGTGCCTCATGAATGGAGAACAGCAACTGTCATCCCTCTGCACAAAGTCGGGTCATCTACAGACCCTGGAAACTACAGACCCATAAGTCTCACTAGTCTTGTATGCAAAGCCGTGGAGAGAATTATCAAAGAAATGATCAATAATGATGTAGTAAACCTCCAGACAGTGGACCCAACCCAGTTTGGTTTCATCAAGGGCAGGTCATGCTTACTCAACCTGCTGTACTTCTTTGAGAAGGTCACCAAAGCATTGGAAGAGGGCAAAATGGTTCACACTGCCTACCTTGACCTGGCCAAGGCATTTGACACAATACCCCACACGGGCATTGTTGGCAAACTTAACAGGTTAGGTACAAACCCGTATGCCACCTGGTGGACAGTCAACTGGCACACAGACAGGACCCAGGAAGTTAAAACTGGAGCATCCACCTTTACAAATAGTCCAGTCACAAGTGGAGTCTGGCAGGGATTGGTACTGGGACTGCTCCTTTTTGACATTTACTTCTCTGAAGTCAAGACCAATATCAATCGTCTCTGGCTGACTAAATTTGCAAATAATTGCAAATTAGGACTTCTCACTGAATCCCACACTGACACATGAGGAAATCATTCTATGCTGCGCAACTTATCAAGAACGGTATGGCATCAAGGTCCAAGGAAGTCACTGTTCCACTGCATTCGGCATTCATCAGACCTATCACTGAGTACAACGCCCCCTTTGGTTTGTCTCTATCCAGGCATATCTAACAAATGGAATGTCCACAGATGTTCCTCACTAAAAGAATATAGTGTGTAAGTAAAATGTCCTATGCATATTGCCTCAAGGCCCTATCCCTGTATTCTGTCTCCTACAGGCTGTTGAGGGGAGATCTATGCCTGACATACACGGCATTGTTAGAGCCCACTCTTTTGGACATCCTGCATGTCCACAAAACAAACAGTACCAGAATTACCCACTCCAAAAGACTTAAACCTTACCTGTGATATACACAGGACCTGCTGGAGAGACAGGTATGTATCCCAGAGACTAACTACCCTGTCTCTGGAACAGGCTCGCAATCCATGTGAAGGAGAGTTCTTCTCTAACCCAATTCAAGTGTAACTTGGACAATTGGATGGGGAAAAGGAAATTCATCCTTGGCTTGGCACATATGTCTATATTGGACACAGGTCCTGTAAGTGGTTCATCTCCCAGGCCCCTTCTTGTAAATGTTTCATCTCTCTAGCCCCTGCTTACACTTAAACAAGGGTACCAGAATTTGTCAAAGATCTGCGATGCATGTCTAGGCTTAAAAATACCCTTGTGGTCATTAACCTAGTAAACACCTATGAATCTAAGATGCTGCCTACAGTACCTCCAAAGTACCAGCATTTGTCTATCATGTCCCATCCCCCTTTCTGTCATCTTTTTTCTAAACCTGGAGAGTTGGGATGCTTCTCACATACTTATAAAAAAATAAAAGAAAGAGCAAAAGTGTGATCTTGGAACTCTGATCCTCCATTACATATTAATGTATAGCCCTCGCCTAGGCATTTGGTCTACAAAATCTACATCATACTCATTCAAAAAAAAGAAGGGCATGTTTTACTGTGGAACTGAGCAAATTAGGGGACGTTGACCTAAAGGAGAGCTGTTAGAAAGAAAGAAAAAAACATATGTAGTGTATAACGTATGTAAATGAAAAATGTTAATACGGTTTGGTTTCTTTTCTGTTAATGTATGTGTGCATATGTCTTAAGTGATAATTTAATAAAAGTGTTAAAAAAATGAAGAACATGTGATTTCCTGTACAAGGGTATGAAACAGTCAATAAGTCCTGGAAAAAAGATGAAGATTTCTGATTGGTGGATCATGACAAGGTCACTAATAAAAAGGTTTTCCGGATTTTAAACATTTAAATAAGGATTTGGGTTTATACAGAATTCAACATTTTCCTTGTTTTGGCTGACTGATCTGAGCCACACTGGTACAGTTTTATAAGGTGTCTTAGTAAGAGGGACAGAATGTTTTGAAATGACACCCAGATATGGATTCTCAGAAAAATGGCAAGTGTATTATGACCTTGTCTGAGAGAAGAGGTGGTTTAAAGTGAAATGTTTTATCCTTTGAGAACTTTTTTTAACTGAAACTGTATCAAGAAATATTGTGTGGAAGGACTAGAAGTGTGTGTGTGTATGTGTGTGTGGTTGTGTGTGTGTGTGTGTGTGTGTGTGTGTGCACGCAAGCAAGAACAGACGTGTAGAGTACACGTGCAAGTATGCATGTTTGTGCATAAGCATACATGCACACACATATATGCATGCATGTTCATACAGGTCATTGAATGTAGGAAAGCGCAATGAAAAACAAATTGTTTAAAGTAAGTCCAGCCATAATTACCAAGCACTAATTTTAATAGTCCACTTACAAAAAATACGGTGAGCAGATTAATAAAAAGAACCAACACTGTCAATGAAAACTCTAAATGTACTGCGCAGAAACAGCTGATTTGTAACCTTCAAAAGAGCAACTCCAGTTTAATACACAGAGCACTTTACAACTCAAAGACAAAACACCTCAAACTACAAAGAGAAATAAAATTATTAACGGCTTTTAACAGCAGTAAATCTGACACAATTTTAAAAAATAAGAAGCAAATTATCCCAAAAGAGACATTTTCATGATGATTGCTCACAGACAAAAAAGTATAACTGGGCAAAAGAGGTTTAGAAAACCTAAACCTAAGACATTCCGTTACTAATATATTTCATAAGAAACTGCCACAAATATCTAACTAAGCTAACTATATAACTAGTTCTAAATTAGGCATCAGGAAGAGATGACTAAGTCATACTATTCTGAAAGATGTACTGTTGATTTAAAAGACTATGGAAAACAACACTTCAGATGCTCTCCAATCCTAGTTTGGCTATCAGAACTCAAAAATACTTCCTCTAGGTTAGATGCAACATTCCCTAGCATACAAAATGGAAAGGTGACCCAAAATTACAGAACATAAAAATAGTACAAGGATTCTTACACAACAAAGAATATGTGAAAATTTTAATGAGACAGAAAACAGCTACAGGTATAAACAAATTAATTTACTAATCACAGCATCACTTCTTGGCATTAAAAAAATCTTACCCAGCATTCATTTATTCATAAAATGAATAAATGTTACAAGATATGCAAGGGCATGCTAACGAATAAAAATAGTACACTGTCCAATTTGTACTAAGGGCCTCACAAAAGGCACAGTGTTTAACAGAATGTGAATTTCAGCAAAATGCATTTAGTCAGTAATCACAACAAATTTGCCAAAGAAATCTTTTCTTCACAAGGTTAGAAAAGGTCTCCTCTTGATGAATTACAAGACTGACTTTTAGAAATAAGGAAAGATGGACAGATTTGTTATTACAAAGAATTTGGCTCATATGTAAGTAAACGAAGAGTAAAACAGTTGGAAGCTGGAATAAGAATGTTTTAATTAAATATACAATACAATCCTTAAAGATAAACAAATATCTGTAAAACTGTAGTGTGTGGTCCTCAGGTCAATAGTTTATAATACAGTCACAAGCAAAGCAAAACTTCCATTCTAATCCACCAAGCCCCTATTAAGCTGCTAATTACTTGGTAAACTTAGGTAATGACTTACTTTTTTTTCCAAATACAGTCCAGAAAGTTGGAGCAGCATTTTTCAATAACAGACATAATATGACAAATGTGGGCAGCCACAGTGGTGCAGCGGTTAGCGTTGCCGACTCACAGCAAGAGGTTCTCTGGTTCGATCCTCGGCTGGGGTGCCTTCTGTGTGGAGTCTGCATGTCCTTCCTGTGGTCGTGTGGGTTTCCTCTGGGTGCTCCGGTTTCCTCCCACATCCTAAAGACATGCTGCAGGTGGATTGGACACTCTAAATTGGCCCTAGGTGTGAGTGTGTGCATGTGTGTGCCTTCTGTGGAAGGCTGGTCGCCGAGCTGGCAACTAGACACCGTAAAATTCCACTGCCGATCATGAGTGGACAGGTGATCCGCTGTGGTGACCCCTAACCGGGAAAAGCCGAAAGAAGAAGAAGACATAATATGACAAATGTATTCAGGAACAATACATATTCAGCAGAGGACAGAAACAGAATACAAAAAGTTACATTAAACACACAATGAAATCAACCAACCTACCAGTATTGCAAATTAATAAGCATATACAATAAAGAGCTAGCTACTTCTCAATGCTGCAGTCTTCCATTTCTACAGTATGCCATAAAAAATATGTTTCCATAATGTCCATGTACAATTTGTCTCTAATCAATTATTTTATTAGAACCTAAACTAAAATATAAAAAAACTTGTCTAACCTTTAGCACCAGGGGCCAGATATGGTACTGTGTGACTTAATTTTGGGAACCTGTACAGGGTTATAGTTCTGAAATTGATAATTTATCATTTTCTACTAAAAATATTAACAAGAAACAGATATTCACTTATAAACCACAGTTAAATTGTGCTTTTAGGTACAGAAGTTATACTACTATTTTGCAGCAATTTCTAAGAGCCAAGTTGCAGTTTCCAGTAAGGTTTTCCATTTTTTTCTGTACTGATGTTTCAAACACTGGACATCACTTTGTTGGGCAAAGAACTGGTTTATTTTATAAAGCTAAAGTACATATATAATTTTATTAATTATGTATTCACCTCTGTGAGAAAAAGTGCAAGCTTATTGAGAACTGACTTTGAAGTATTTTTTTTTTGGTGGATGTGAAATTATAACAACAAGGTTAATGATTCAAAAAACAAAATATTGGTTATGGCTTCAATGTGCTTCTAAAAATGCAACATAATGCAAGACTTCAGCTGTTTTCATACACCCATAATGTCAGTGAAATGTGTCCTTTTTGAGATGCTACACCACCTCTGACTGTGACGACGTCACAAATGTAATGGCCACAGTAATGCACTTCAGCCTGTTTTCAGAACCATGCACTGACCCCCAAAATCCATATAAATGGTTATTTAACAGTGGTCCTGTAACCACATTTTGGTTTCCTATAAAGCCTGTCCCCCTCCAAAAAATAAACAAAAAATCATGTTATGTATACCCCTGATGTCTCATTAAGAAATAAAAGAACATAATGACATCAGAAATATATTTCAACTTATTGCTATCAGACAAACACACAGCAGCTCCAACCCATATCAATGATCATTTAACTGAGACATTTAACTGACCTGTGCTGTTAAACACACTGTCTCCTCACCACTATCTCCAAAACATAACCACCTTCTGTGAACACCTATGATGTTTAATAGTGAGGGAAGATAAAGAAATAATGACCACAGATATGCCTTACAACTGGCTGCTCACAGACAAACACTGCCTACCTGACAAACTTACTACTAGTACTACAATTTCCTTTTACCATCATTACTCCACATTTCCTAAGGCACTATACCTCCCTAGTAACCTCACTAGCCCACTGATCTACTATCTTTCCACGTTTCCGTCATTTCTTCTTTCCTTCAATACTTCCTTCTGCCTCTCTCCACCTTCACCTTACCAACTCTTCCATTATAACAAGCTACTTCCCTTATTTATATACATATTCATCTGTCTCAGAACTAATGTAGTCAAACTATTCAAATCCTTTTCTCATAAGTTCATAGCACGATACCAGGCTACTGGCCCAGAGGCCCTTATAAGTCTAGCCAAGAATTTCGCCCATGTTCCCATATAGTCAGCACCTGTTTCCCCTGTCCAGCAGGGACACAGGTGGGATCCCAGGGGTGAGTTTTGGTGAGTTTTCTGTTTCCCATCCAGTCCTCCAGGTTCCTCTTAAAGAGGGCTAGTGAGGTACTCTGCTTGACATGGAGAGGGAACCTATTCCACAGATGGGGGAGTCTTTGGGATACAAATCTAACCCACCAGCAAGTTCCATTAATGTCAGAGACCAGGTTGAGGCCTTGTGTGTGGGTTGTGCAAGTGGAGTTTGACTTATGGATATGCAGCAACTCCATCAAGGCTGGGTCTGAGATGCCCTTGTATGCCAGACACATGTCACCTCTCAGCAGACTATATGAGACTGAGTAGAGGGACAGGCTTTTAGCCTATCTGTATAGCATAGGTGTTTGAGACCCTGGATTTTCCTGGTCAGGAACCTGTGTGGTCTCTCCATCTGCTGCCTGCGTGTGCTTGGCAAGGTACATGCCAAAGGGGGCATTGTACTCAATAATGGATCTGATCAGGGAAGAGTACAGGGATGTTATGACCTCCTTGTTCCTGGATGAAATACAGTTATTTATGAGGTGAGCCTTCCATACAACAGAGGCAACGTGGTGGTCAAAAGTCAGGTTGCTATCAGCCTGGGTGCCCAACTCCCTCATGACTGACTGCGTGCTTAGTATGTTGTTATTAATGTGATAATTAGTGGGGACGCCATTTTCCCCAAAGGGGATAATGATGCATTTCTTTTCATTCAGTTTGAGGCCATGCTTCTGGCACCAGTCATTAGTTTGGGTAATGCCCTCTTGGACAATGTTCACATCACTAGGGGAATTTAAGATAGCACCCAGCTTGCAGTTATCTGCAAATTTGGTCAGCCACAGACCACTGGTTTTGCCTTGTACCTCAGAAAAGTATACCCTAAACAGTAGATGCCCAAAGATCGATCCTTGGGGTACACCTCTCATTATGGGTCTACTACTAGAGGTGGCTTCCCCCATTTTAACTGAGTAGGTTCTATTAGTGAGGTAGTTAGCTACCCATCTAGTAACATATGAGTTGATGCCTAGCTGGGAGAGTTAATCTATTATGCATGAATCGGAAATAGTGTTGAAGGCTTTGGCTAGGTCAAGGTAGGTGATGTGCACTGTCTTCCCCTTGTCCATGGCTTTCGTGACCGTTTCGAAGACGTAGATCAAGTTTAACAGGCATGATTTCCATTTGACAAAGCCAAACTGTGTGGGGTCATGTGTTTGGAGGTTGCCAATGTCCTTATTTATAGGGTCCATGATAATGTGTTCCATGGCCTTGCAGATCAGGCTAGTTAGGCTGATGGGCCTATAACTGACTGGGCCAGTGGACACTCCACCTTCCTCTCTCTTATCTCTCCACCTTCCTACCTAAGTGCAGAGAGAGAGCCATCTTAAAATTATTTCACATCTTGATAATAACATATATTTTAAAATAAATGCATGCTAGACTTAGAAAATAGAATAAGTTTTTCAGTATTACTGTTTTTCTACAATTTTTCATGCTTGACATAGCTACAATGTTTAGTACTGCACACTTTATTATGTAGTTTCACATGCCTGTTATCCCTTATTACATGTGTTCTGCATCATTAGACTAACTTACATATACTTTTTAATTCTATTTTACTTCATTGTACCTTATGCGAAAAAAAATTTTCCTTAGAAATCTCATTTGCTTAATTCATACTACCTCAGTCAGCAAACTGCATGCATAAAGAAATAACTGTCATATAACAGTGAATATGAAACTGCATATTCTTTGACATACACCCTACACCCCTGCACCATTCTGTGTATTATTCTGACATCTGATTTTGTGGAAATTGAGGTGAATATGGCTACTGCCTTTACTTACAACACCAACACTGTGCCCCAGAAACAGACATACACTTCTAGTGATCATTGACCATTGTGTGATTACCAGGAAACAACAGAAACAATAGCCACAATAATGTACTTCAGAAACATTACATCATAGCCCTCCCCTCCACCATTACCATGGTTACTAAAATACATTTTAAAAAAAGGCATGAAATGAATGCTGTTAGGTGGCAGGGTTAATGGGCAGTGTTTAGTGCTATGATTGTCCACAGCTGACTGCAAGGAATTAAAGAAAAAAATACCTGCAAAGATATATGTTGCAACTCAACTGCAAATTCCCTTTACTATACAAGCTCTGCACTAGAAACTAAACCCATGGTTGACATTCAGCTCACCACCTGTACTAAATGTGCTGGTCTTGACACTAGAAATCCTGGGATATTATTTCTCATAATGCTTAACTCCAACACAAAACACAAAAATTCTTCTTCTAGCTTGCAGAAGCATGGAGGACCACAGAGAAGCTTCTAGCAGGCTGAATTGTTGACCATAGGCTGGAGAAGCCTGACCTACAGAAAGACAGATGTGCACAGTCAGTCAGCCTAAAGAACTGCTTACAGCTTTGGTGTGTACTAGGAAGCCACACAATCAAAATCAGATCTTGTCTGCAGCAGTCTTATTTAGCAGGCCACTGCTCTCCAACATATTCTTTATGATAAGGTAGTACTTCACCATTATAACTTGTATGTCATAAGAAATATTCCCATGATTATTTCAGCTACAGTTTTGATATGAATGCGTGTGTGTGTGTGTGTGTGTGTGTGTGTGTGTGTGTGTGTGTGTGTGCATATCTCTCTCTCTCACTCTATACACACACATATACATATTATATATATATATATATATATATATATATATATATATATATATATATATATATATATATATATATATGTATATATGGGACTACTACTGACGACAATCAGAAGATCAAACCCATTTAAGCGAAAGTGCACTACATCAAAAGTGCATTTTCACAAAAGCCGGTTCTCCGAAGTGCATTACAGTGGCGATAAGGAAATATATCCTTTTCCCCACTGTAGTGTGATTTCACAGTTAGTATAGTTAAGTGGGGGGGGTGTAGGGGGGCTTGCTCCCTTGCAAAATATTGTTTAAAGGAGTTTTGTTTTTTCACTTAAATGGGTTTCGATGTTGCTTGTTCGATATTGTGAGATTTCGAACAAGCAACATAGACCTATATATATATTAAGAAGTTATGTACCTACCATAACGTTCCATGTTAGTTGTCTTCTCTCGTCTTCTTTCTTGCTGGATGGGTTCGGAGCTGATCCTCGGCTCCGACTCGGCACTTGCTAAGCTTGAGAGCTAATTTTACCAGCTCGAGGCAACCCTATATCCCATGATGCAAGGCGGAGACTACCCAGATCTCGTTTGGTAGCTAAGGAAATTAGGAATATATTCTTCCAACTGTAGAGGAGGAAGAAAAAGTAACAATACTAAATGACAATCATAAACATCATAATCCTCTAGAAAGGAGCAACCTAATCTAGCGACACATGAAGCTGATTAGCTAGAAAAAGGATAAAACCTCTTAACAGAAGAGGTATAATCTCCTCGGTCTGACCAGGCTAGGGGGGTCGAGGGCGGGACGCAAGAAAGAAGGCGAGAGAAGACAACTAACATGGAACGTTATGGTAGGTACATAACTTCTTAATGTTAAGTTGTCAATCTCGCCTTCATTCTTGCTGGATGGGACCGCGTCCCTAGCACCTCTATCCTGGGTGGCTCAATGGAACAGACTCTTGAGAACGGTGGAACCAAAATTCGCTCTGTCTCTGGAGGCCAAGTCTAATTTGTAATGTGAAACAAAGGTATGAGGAGAGGCCCATGTGGCTGCTGCACAAATAGTGTCTATTGGAAGTCTAGCTTGAAAAGCTGGCGATGTAGCTAGAGCTCTGGTAGAATGGGCTTTTGGCTTAGAAATCAACTCTTTGCCTCTGAGCTGATAAATGTAAGTAATCACAGAAGACAGCCATCTAGATAAAGTCACCTTGGAAACTGGAAGGCCTTTCCTGTTCTCTGCATAGGATAGAAACAGTTGATCAGATTTCCTAAAAAGTTTAGTTTTGTCCAGATAATATCTGAGCTGGCGGTGAACATCAAGACAATGTAATTTTTGTTCCGCTCTATCAGAATAATTCGGGAAAAACACTGGAAGATCAATGGATTGATTTAAGTTCGTCTGCGATGCCACTTTTGGTAAGAAAGACGGATTAGTCCTTAGAGATACCCTGTCTTTGTGGAAGATTAAGTAGGGAGGACGAATGCAGAGAGCATGAAGCTCAGATACTCTCCTGGCAGAAGTAATGGCAACTAGAAAGAGTGTCTTCCAAGAAAGAAATTTCAAAGAACAGGCAGCTGCAGGTTCGAAAGGGGGAAGAATCAAGGATGTTAAAATTAAATTTAGATCCCACTGTGGTGGGGGGGGTCTCTAATTGGAGGTTTAAGTAAAAAGATACCTCGAAGGAATGCCTTGCAAAGTTTATGTGACATAATGTTGTGGTCCAAAAGGCCTATATGAAATTTCGAAATGGCTGCCAGCTGAACTTTTACTGTGGAGGAAGAGGATCCTGAATAAAAAATCTCAGCTAGGAAGTCCAAGACCGAACGGAGCAGTATAGGGGTCTATGTTCCTAGCTTTTGCCCAGAAGGAGAAACATCGCCATTTACTAGTGTAAATCCTTCTGGTAGAAGATTTTAGGGAAGCTATTATGATATCCCGGACGGGATTAGAAATCATAGGAAGCCTGGCTAAGGATGGAAGTGGAGCAACCAAGCAGTGAGGTTGAGAGAAGGTATGGATTGGTGCAGCTGCCCCGACTGGTGGGTCAGAAGATCTGGAACTGGGTCCAGATGCCATGGCTGTACCAAGAGATAACGATGTAGGAATGGAAACCATATCTGTCGAGGCCAATAAGGGGCAATGAGAATCAACTTGGCTCTCAAGGCGGTTGCTTTCTGAATTAGTTGAGGTATTAGCGGAAAGGGGGGAAAGGCATAAAGAAGTCCCCAGGGCCAATCTTGGGTTAGAGCATCTCGGGGGGATGGCCTGGAAGGGGGAAGAGAGAGAAGAAGTCTGGGCATTTGCTGTTTTGAGGTGTAGCAAAAAGGTCGCAGCAAGGAAGGCCCCACTTCTGAAAAATCTCTTCCGTCACTGATTGTTTGAGAGACCACTTGTAAGGCATGAGAATAGCTCTGCTCAATCTGTCCGCTATGATGTTGGATTTCCCGTGGATATGTGTTGCTATCAGAAACCACTGAGAAGAGATTGCCCATTGCCAAAGTCGGAGAGCCTCTCAACACAGTGGATAGGACTTGGTTCCGCCCTGTTTGTTGATATACCACACTACGGACATATTGTCTGTTTGGACTGCAATAGTTCCCAGGGGAAGAGAGTCATTGAGGGCTTGCAACGTTAAAAGCACTGCTCTCATCTCTAGGACATTTATGTGCAGATGGTATTCAAAAGGTTGCCAAGTGCCATGGACCATCCTGCCCTGATAATGCCCCCCCCCACCCGATCAGGGAGGCGTCCGATGTAACCGTGGCGACCGGGGCAGGAGGAACAAAGGGTCTGCCCTGATGGACTCGAGGGGACGATATCCACCAGGTCAGATGCCTTTTGCAAGTTGGAGTTATTGTGATCTTGTGACGCATGGGAAGTTGTTGAAAGGACCATTGGGCGAATAGCATCCATTGTAGAAGACGCATGTAAAAGCGGGCAAAGGGAAGAAGTCTTATGGCGGCCGCCATAAGACCCAATACTTTCAGAGCAAATCTGGCCTGAATTTTTTTGCTGAGAAGAATCACCTGGACGTGACTTTGAATGTCCAAGATCCTTTGGTCTGTTAACTTTGCTGAAAGTTGTACGGTGTCCAATTTTGCGCCTATAAAAGTAATAGATTGACAAGGCGACAAGGCAGATTTTTCGAAATTTATAGAAATCCCTAGCCCTCTGCAAATGTGAATGGTGTAATCTCTGGCTTGGAGAAGTTGATGCCTGGTGGTGGCAGTGAGGAGCCAGTCATCTAGATATGGAAACACCTGGAATCCTTGACGTCTCAGGTGAGCCGTAACTGCTGCCATACATTTGGTGAACACTCTGTGGGCTGTAGTGAGTCCAAAGGGCAGGGGCCTGAATTGGAAGTGACTGGTCCCCAGCCAGCGGAGAAATCTTCTGGAGCCTGTGAATTTTTATGTGATAGTACGCATCCTGAAGATCTATCGAGCACATCCAATTGTCCTTGCCCAGAAAGGGTAGAATGGACTGAAGCGTGACCATCCGGAATCTTGATTTCTTTACAAACTTGTTTAGTTTGCTCAGATCTAATATTGGTCTCCAGTCCCCTGTCTTTTTTGGAACTAAAAAGAACCTTGAGTAGATTCCGGATCCTATTTGGTCCGCTGGGACTGGCTGGATGGCTCTTTTTGCTAGCAGTTTTGATATTTCTAGTACTGCTAGTTCCCTTAGACCGGGTAGAACATCTGGAAGGGTTCCCTTTTGCTGAATTGGGGTTTGAATAAAGGGAATTTTGTAACCCTCGGATATAATCGACTGTACCCATTTGTCTTGAGAAAGGGAAAGCCAGGCTATTGGGTACAGCGATAATCTTCCCCCGACTGCCTCCGAAGGTGGACAATCGGGCAACATCTCAGGGACGCAGGAAGGGTTTGTCAGAAAGAGGCTCTCTGCTACCCTGATTCTGTGGACCCCCTCTGCCCCTAGGGCAGCGTCTATTACTGTTAACCCCTCTGCCTCTGGGGGTAAACTGACTTCGTGCGTCAGGCGTGACTCCTTGAGATTTGCGGAACCACATTTTCCCTCCCTTCTGTCCTTTGGTGTAAGGTCTTGAAGGGGTGGAGAAACGGACTCCTACGGCAGAAAGAGTCTTGCCATCTTGTTCGCATCTAGTCAAAGTGTTTTTCACTTGAGGTCCGAACAAGGTCGAACCATCAAAAGGGGAGTTTGTGAAGGATGCCTTGAAGGGGTCTGCAAAATTACAAAGCCGCATCCAGGACTGACGCCTTAAAGCCACTCCTGTGCCTGCAGCCCTACTCGCTCCATCGGCTGCATAAGAAATGAGCCGCATGGAGGAGTTAACAATGGAGTTAAGGATTCCTAGCTGTGAGCTAATCTTATCCTGTGACCCAGCAGCTGATGGATCCTGTAAAACTTCTCCCAACTCTTTAAGAACATCTCTTTGAAGGCGGGTGAAGTGGCACAAGTAGTTCAGCGATCTCATGGCAAAAGTCGCTGAAGAAAAAATCCGCTTGCCGTACCTGTCCATAGTCTTAGAATCCTTGTTAGGAGGATGGACAGGTACTGAAGGATCAGCTAGTTCCTTCTTGGTGGCTGCAGCCACCACCATGGCATCAACTGGGACACCCTTTGTCAAATATTGTCTATCTGGTGGGGCCGTAATGAATTTAGAAGGCCTCCTAGGAATAGGTTCCACCGAATCCGGAGCCATCCACGCCTTCCGAGCCACTACATCCATAAGAGGGTCGAAAGGCAGAGACACCCAGGAGGTGGAGGGTCGAGATCCGAACGCCTCCAGGTATACTGACTCGTCCTCGGAAGGATTAAGGGGGGGCCAGTTCCCCCTCTGCTTAAGGAGTTCAAGGATGTCTGAGAAAGAGACATCCTCAGAGGAGGACCTTGGGGATCCCTCAGACTCATCCAAGTCAGTATCAGATGTAATAGACTCGGGGGAGTCTAGATGTTTCCTCTTACATGTCCTCTTACGCGGAGGTTCACCTGACGGATCAGGAGAAGCCTCGGAAGAGGAAGATATTCCCAATGGGGAAACCTGAGGCATTGGATCTCTGGGTCCGGGAGCAAGAGAGTGGGAAGAGACGTCACCAGGCACTGTAGT
>NC_056732.1:1605613122-1605715622 GCF_019279795.1 Protopterus annectens
GGGATTGGGATTTCTTTAAGTGGAGCATGTCCAACAGCTCTGGGTTTGACATAGCTTTGTATGTTAGGCAGAGATTGCCTCTGAGTAGGTGATATGCGACAGAGTAAAGCTGGAGTTTTTTGAGACGGTCTGCGTAGGGCATCTGTTTGAGACCAGTAATCCTCTTTGTGAGATATTTCTGTGTCCTTTCCAGTTGTTGTAGACATCTTGTGAGGTACATACCAAAAGGGGCATTGTACTCTATAATGGGTCTAATGAGTGATGAGTAGAGGGGAACAATGACCTCTTTTTTTCTGGATGAGAAAACTTTTGT
Source organism: Protopterus annectens (assembly GCF_019279795.1). Classification (NCBI taxonomy): domain Eukaryota; kingdom Metazoa; phylum Chordata; order Ceratodontiformes; family Protopteridae; genus Protopterus; species Protopterus annectens. Next base: position 1,605,613,436 of record NC_056732.1, read on the forward strand.
GATGAGGTGTGCCACGTAGAAGGATTTCCTGCCTACTGTGGTGATGTGATTATCAAAGGAGAGACTACTGTCCACCTGTGTCCCAAGGTCTCTTATCACCCTTTCGGTGTTAAGTAGACTACCGTCTATGTGGTAGTTCATGGGTACAGAGTTTTTACCAAAAGGGATGACAATGCACTTTTTGGCATTGAGCTTGAGGCCATGGCTTTGACACCAGGCATCTGTCTCAGTGAGGCCCTTTTGTAGGATGTCCACATCGTTAGGAGTTTTGATTATGGCTCCTAGTTTGCAGTCATCTGTGAACTTTGTTAGCCAAAGACCTTCTGTGTTAGCCTGTACTTCAGAGAAGTAGATACCAAACAGGAGAGGACCTAGGACTGAACCCTGTGGTACTCCACTTGTTACTGGTCTGAAGTTGGATTTAGAGTCTGCTACTTTCACAGTGTGGGTTCTGTCAGTGAGCCAGTTGGCAGCCCATCTTGTGACATATGGATTTATACCTAGTTTAGTGAGTGTTTATATCTATAATTCCAGAGTGGGGGATGGTGTCGAAAGCCTTGGCGAGATCTAGACAGGCTGTGTGAACCACCTTACCCTCATCTACGGCCTTGGTGACCACTTCAAAGAAGTCCATCAGGTTTAGGAGACATGATCTGCCTTTTACAAACCCGAACTGGGTAGCATCCAGAGTTTGGAGATTACCAGTGTCATTGTTTATAAGTTCCATGATGATACATTCCATAGCCTTGCAGACCAGGCTTGTCAGGCTAATGGGGCAGTAGTTCCCGAGGTGCATGGTGGCTCCCCCTTTGTGGAGTGGGATAACCATTGCTGTGTGCCATTCAGTGGGCACAAAGCCTGAGGTGAGGCTATGACTGAACATGGTAATTAGGTGGGGTGCCAGATTGTTCTGTAGTTCATGTAGAATGCAGCCTGGGATGTTGTCAGGTCCCATGGATGCTGTGTTCTTGGCGTTGGAGAGTGTGTTTTCTACCTGTGCAGCCATGATTACAGAAACTTTGCATTCTTCCGGTATAGAGATGGGCCCTTTAGGGGATGAGAGAGGGGTAAAGTTAGCACTGAACCTGTCTGCCAGGATGTTGGCAATATCAGTTGGTTCTGTATATTTAGTGCCATTGTGCTGTAACTCAGAGCAGACCTGAGTGCTGCCATTGAGATTCTTGACATAGCTATAGAAGGCTTTGTGGTTGTCTTTAGAATCAGTGGCGATTTTGTTTTCATAACTAGCTTTGGAGGATTTTATGAGGGATCTCAGCTTCTTACTGAGGCTGACCATGGAGTTCCTCCAATCATGGTATTTTACTCTTTTTTTGCAACAGTTTCTTTCTTCTGTTGTAGAGTTTGTTTATGGCAGGGGACCACCAGATTGGCTTCCGTTTTTTGGAGGATAGCATCTTGGATCTGTTAGGGATTCCACAATCCATGCACTTGCGTAAGTGCTTATAAAGTGCAATTGTATAGGATTCAGCAGTCGTACCTCTATTGTCCGTCAACATGGGTGTCGTGAAGTTTGCCACTTTTGTCTTAAGAAGCTTGAAGTTGGCTTTGGAAAATTTTTTTACGGTGGTTTCCCTAATGGGGGGTGGGGGTGGGATGTGGATGTCTAGGGAGATTTCCTTGTGGTCGGATCTGACCAACGAGGAATTGACTGCTGGTGTGGAACACCGGTTGCCCATGTTGGTAATGACCAGGTCTTGGATATTGCTGCCCCTGGTGGGGGTGTGGATAAGTTGATCCAAGGCGTTGGAATTTATGAATTCCAGAAAACGTTGAGCACAAGAGTTGGTCCATGAGTAGTTTTCCCAATTAATGGTAGGGTAGCTGAAATCACCCATTATTAGGGTGTTAGGTTATACCATAATATTTTCCATTGCATCAAGAAATGAGGAGTGGGAATCCTGGGGCATGGTGGGAGTTCTGTAGCAATTGGATTGCGTTCTTGCCCAGAGTTAGTTGCACTTGGATAATCTCGGATGCATTATGCTGAGCAACTAGCCTGGAGGTGTGGATATCCTTAGTGAATATGGACACACCTCCACCTTTAGTGCTTCGGTCCAGGTTAGGCAGCCGAAAGGTGTGGTATGAATTATAGCCTGGTAATGCAGGGGTGCTCTCTGTCACTGCACAGATGTTGATGTTCTCCATTTTAAGGATTGTTTCGAGTGAGTGCATTTTGAGGTTTAGACTTCTAGCATTAAGTAGCATTACCCTCAGATTTTGCTTGCTTGCACCTGTTACAGTGGTGAATTTGTCATTTGAATCTTCCCTAAAAAAGGCACTATAGGGGTGGCAAGAGCCTTAACCAGTATCCAGAATCCCAAGGGTGACAGGTGCAGGCCATCTCTGGCAAAGCATTGTGGTTTGTCGATAATGTCATCCCAGGCAGACAGATACTGGATCCTCTTAGAATGACACCAGAAGCTTAGCCAATTGTTGAAGTCAATCATTTTGTCCTTGTACTGTGGTATCATTCTGGTTGATGGGAGGATGCTACTCAGGGCTAGGGTCATACCTACCTGGGCTACAAGATTGTACAGCTCCTCCATGTCTCTTTTCATGTAGTCCAGGGAGGTATGTCTCAGGTCATTCACACCAACATGGACAATGACAGAGTCATATTTGTACTTGTTGTGGAGTGACCTGAGTGTATGTGTTATGTGGTGGATCCTGGCACCTGACAGTAACTTTCTCCTTGTTTAGCCTGGTGAGTGGAACATCAGTGTGCCTGACTATAGAGTCACCTATGACTAGAGTGTTGGCTACGTTGTTATGCCTTATGGGCTGTGGTTGAGTGGCACACTGAGTTTGCGGGCTATGTGTTATTTGGATTGTGTTGGGGGGGGTGGAGGTTGCTTGCGTTTCTGCTTTGGAGGTCCCTGCTGCTTGGGTAGATTTTTTGAAAGCCTCTGTGAATGTAGGTGTGTGCTGTGTGTTTCTGTGTGTGTGTTTTGGTGGTGTAGGTTTTGAAGGACTATGTGATGAGTATGGTGCAAGTGTTTACCTTCTCCTCTTAACTGTCTAGTCCAGTGCTGGGTGAAGAGAGCTTTGCTTCCAGTTTGGCTATATAAGTGCATCTCTCACAGGTTGTAGTGTTGGGTGGTAGGAGGAGAGGGTTGTCTGTGTACATGAGGCAATTGCTGCATTGCCCCAAGATGCCCAGATTCATCAAGTAGACAGGAGAAAACACCAGGAGCTGACCCGTAGACATGCCTAGATAGGTGCTTATTTATTAAGTACTAAAAACGGTTTTCCTCTAGACAAGTGAGGAAAGTTGAGTGCTGTAGTAATTTGTAGCTTATTTAGTGCTTACAATGAGTTCTGAACAAGTGCTGAGCTCAAAGAAACAGATTTGAGTGCTGAAATTAGAAAACTAGCTAGTTCTAAGAAACAAAACTAAGCTAGAAGGCTTCCCTCCAACACAGAAAGGCTTGGGGGCTCAGAAGCTTACAACCAGTCCTGGATACAGCAAATCTGTATCTGGACTAGACGACTTACAGGAAAGGCAGGAAACAAGCTTAGAAATGTTTTCCAATATACATTTTAATATTCACGTTGACTGTTTATTTCTTTACTTTTTTATTTTATACTAAGATACTACGTGTTTTTATTTTTTAATGTATATTACACAGTACATTGTATTGATGTCTTTTTGGCCCAGCTTATGACTGAAAAGGGTGCTTCGACCAGTTCATTTACCCAGTTAACAAAGCAAAAAAAATAGATAAATGAATAAATAAAATAAAAGTTTTTAACATTCTAAAGAAATAAGCAAGGCACTCTTCCTCTGGGTGTAATCCAAAAATTAAAGTTATGTACTTACCATAGCTATGCATCTGTGTTGTCCATTTTCATTCTTCCTCAATGAGTGGGTTACAGATCCTATCACAGATGTATAGATCCAACTCTGGAGTTCCTCCCTCCACCCACAATGGCCCAGCTATCCTACAATACCTCAGGTCGAGTCGGCTGCCTTATGGATACTAGGATAGAGAAGGAAAAGGAAAAAAATAACAGTACGCTAGGGAACTACAGGTTCCAAAATATCCATAATATCACTATATCAGTATAGAAGATAACTGGAAGGGGGAAGGAGGGTTGGGAGTTGCGGAAGAATTAAAATGGACGACACAGATGCATAGTTATAGTGAGTACATAACTTTAACATCTGATGGTGTCCTTTCCATTCTTCCTCAACAAATGGGACAGTCCCCAGCTACGTGAATCTTGGGTGGAAGGATATTCGGGAGAACTGCTGAACCAAAAGCAACTCTGCTTCTAGAAATCAAATCTAGATTGTAATGAGTGACAAAGGTATGAGCATTAGACATTAGCTGTTGAGCAAATGTCATCAACAGAGGTTCTAGACCAAAAGGCAGAAGAAGTGGCCATAGATCTAGTTGAATGCACCTTAGGTGGCTTGGGTAGGGAGAGGCCCTGCTGAGTACATACAAAGAAAATGCAATCAGTCATCCATTTGGCTGGGGTAACTTCAGAAACTGGTGATCCCAGTCTGTTCGGTGAGAAAGAAACAAACAACTGGTCTGCTTTCCTGAAATCTTTTGTCCTGTGTAGATAAAAATGTAGTTGTCTATGTTCATCTAAATGATGTAGCACATACTCTCCCTTATTTGAAAAATTAGAGAAGAAAACAAGCAAATGAATTGTTTCGTTGATATTTGATTCACAGGATACTTTTGGTAAGAAGGACAGGCTGGTCCGTAAAGTAACTCTTGTCTTTGTGAAAAACAATGTAAGATGATTTGGACGATACACTCTGTAGTTCTGAGATTCTCCTCGCAGATGTAATTGCTACTAGAAATGCTGTTTATCAGTTTTGGCTAAAGGTTCAAAACCCTTAAGGAGGTAACAGATCTTTCACTGGAGGCTTGAGTAAGAAGGTGTCTTTTAGAAAAACCATGCATAATTTGGAAGAAGCTAAAAATGAAGCCTTTTCTCCATAATGAAAATTACATATAGCTGCTAATTGTAAGTTGATTGTGGAAAAAAAGCACCTTCTTGAAAAATAGAAGCTAAAAATGTCATAACCGAAGAAATAGGAGTGCTAAAGGGGTCAATTTTCTTCTCAAGAGCCCAAATTGAAAATCTTTTCCATTAACTCTTCGAGATCTTCCTAGCAAAAGCTTTCTGGGAAGATAAAAGTTTATGTTGAACTGGGAAAGAAACCTGGGCTGTCTAGCTATTAATGGAATTGGAGATATCATGCGGTTAGTTTCAGACCTGGAATATTGGATGTTTTATCTCCGAGGATGCAAGAGAAGATCTGGACCAGGGTCCAATATCCATGCAGGATAACAAAGATGAGCCCAAAGGAAGAGAAACCACACCTGCCAAGGCCAGAAGGGGGCAATGAGGATTACTGAGCTCTTCAAATGACTAGCTTTCTGTAAGAATTTTGGAATCACAAGTAGCAGCGAGTAAGCATAAAGGAGACAGGAGGGCCAAACATGGGCTACAGTATCTCTCTGTGATTCCCACTGAGGAGGAATTACAGCAAATACCTGCTGCATTTGTTGTGAGGAGATGCAAAAAGATCACAGCAAGGTTGGCCCCAATGAGGGAAAATCTTCTCCACCAATGACCGACTGAGGGACCACTTATGAGGTAACAAAATGGACTTGCTGAGTTTTTTCCACTAGCATGCTGGAGTTCCCCAGAATGTGCATTGCCACTAGAAAGCGGCTGGAGGAAAACACCCACTGCCACACTGTCACTGCCTTTTGACAAAGGGGGTAGGAATGGGTTCCCCCTTGTTTATTGCTGCACCAGACCACAGGCATGTTTTCGGTTTGTATCACATTAATTCCTAGAGGGAAAACCTCTTGAAAGGCTTGAAATGTTAACAGACCTGCTATCATCTCTAGGATGTTGATGAGTAAATTGGTCTCTTGGGGGGGACCATGTGCCTTGAACTGTCCATCCCAAGAAATGTCCACCCCACCACAACTGGAAATCATTCATAGTCACAGTGGCAACTGGGAGAGGAAGAATAAATGGATGACCCATGCAAATCTTGTCCACCTGAATCCACCAACCAAGATGACTTTTGCATGCTCTGGTCAGCTTGACTGAAAAGGATACAGAATGTTGTAGAATGCAGCACTGAAGAGCTTGAGTCCATTGGAGAACTCAAATAAAGTAAAGCGCCAAGGGACCTAACATTATGGCTGCTGCCATCAAACCCAGAGCCTGTAGAGTCAGTTTTGGCTGGAGGAGCAGGGTGATGAAGAATCTGTAGAACCTGAAACTTGACTGTATCCTCAAGATGTGTAGAAACCACCAAGAATTTCTTTGAAACAGCGTAAACTATACCAAATGAAAATAAAAAAAAATGCTGCAAAGCCACACTTAAGGACTGTAGAACACAAAAGCACAACAGACTCTCATATAAACTAGCACTTTTGTCCGTTTTATTGCAGAACTTCATCAGAAATAAGACAACTCCAAACTTCATGACTTTCAAACATAGATTCATAAATTCATAGACTGTGACTGGGCTAATGACCCAAGGGGCCTTTCTAAGACTAGCATCGTTTTCCTGAAAGAATAATGATGTCCTGCATCCAAATAGAACACCAAGGGAAAGGCACTTATAAACTACCTCTCTGTCCATAAGGGACATGGGAGTCAGGTTTGGTGTAAATTTTTTCTTCCCCATCCACTTGCCTAGGTTGTACGTAAACTGGGTAACAGACAAACTCAGATTCACGTGGATGGGAAGCCTGTTCCATAGAAGGGGTAGTCTCTGGGACACATATCTGTCTCTCCAGCATGTTATGTTTAAGTTACACTGACAAAATTCAGGTCCTCAGACCTTGTACTTCTGATGCTTTTTAACTTACGAATATGTAGGGGATTCATAAGTGTTGCGTTTGTGGATGCTTTTTAAACCTGGCATAGATCACCCTTCAGCAATCTATAGGAGACCGAGTAGAGGGAAAGGGTTTAAGACTCTGCATAAGGCAGGTTTGTAATGCCTTGTATTCTTTTTGTAAGGATTCTTTGAGCTCTATCTAGTTGCTGCATATGCCTGGTCAGGTACATACCAAAGGCAGCACTGTACTGTATGATGGGTCTGATAAGGGCGGAGTACAATGGGATAATGACCTCTTTGGACCTAGATACCATGCCTTTACTTATAAGTTGCACAACATAAAAGGTTTCCTCACCACTGTACAATTATGCATTTCTTAGCACTGAGTTTAAGACAAATGGCTTTGGTATGATTTATTAGTCAGAGACAGACCTTCTTGAAGAATGCTGGTGTCTGCAAGGTTGTTGATAATAACCCCCAGCTTGCTATCATCTGCAAACATAGTCAGCCATAAACATTCAGCATTTGCTTCTGCTTCAGAAAAACATATGCCAAAAAGGAGCGGGCCCAATCCCAAGCCCTGGGGGATTCCGCTAGTGACTGGCCTCTTGGTGGTGGTCGCCTCACCTATTTTGACCTCCTGGGTCCTATTAGTGAGTCAGATGGCTATTCAGTGGGTGATAAAAGGGTTTATGCCTGAATTAGCGAGCTTGCCTATAATGCCTGAGTTGGGTATTGTATCAAAAGGCTTGGCCAGGCAGCGGTATTTTATCTGACATTTGTTGACAGGGTTAGTTCAACTGGGCCAGAGGCCCATTTTCTGTGGAGACCCAAGGAGAAAAGCTCCAATACAGACAATTTACAGTACATAAACTTCACTCTCCAATATAGAGAATTACAATACAAAAGCTACAAATGCAGAGAAGTATAATACATAATGATAATGATACAGAGAAGTATAATACACATGATAAAAGATATACTTTTTTTTGATAAAAAATAAACAGCAATTGAGCTTTCATAGCGAGAGCTATTGATATAGTGGATGCAATTTTGATAAAGAGAGGTATCTAGATGTGAGCACACAATATGTACATGTGGTGAAGATGTAAAGTTTAAGGGAGAATTATTTTAGTAAGACTATGAGTAAAGGGAGAAAAACAAGTGGTGGTAGAGTAAAAAGTCTGTGTGGCTGGAGTGAAACAATATGGTGGTGTAGAAGAGATAACTGTATGCACAGTCTTACCTTCATCCAATGCTTTGGTGATCCTCTCAAAAAAAAATCCACCAGATTTAATAGGCATGACTTTCCTTTAACAAAGCCGAACTGTGATGGGTCCAGCATTTGCAGGTTACCTATGTCCTCATTTATCATGTCCATGATGATTCTTTCCATGGCCTTACATATGAGGTTGGTAAGACTTATGGTCCTGTAGTTACCCAGATTAGTGGCTGGACCTGCTTTGTGTAGGGGAATGACTGCAGCCATCTTCCATTCCTTGGGCACAAAACCTGACTGAAGGCTCCAGTTGAAAAGTAATTCAAGTGAACCAGAGAGGTCATATTTCATGCTATTATTAAACATCTCCGGATGCTATCTGGGCCCATCGATGCAGCGTTTTTGGCCTTCAAAAGTGCATTAATGACCTATTTTCTAGTAATGGTTGGGGGGATTGTGTAGGCAATGGCCTCCGGTTCAGTGTGAGTGATGCCATTTACAATTACAATTCTGTGCATTCTTATGCACTTCCTCTGAGGCCACGGACATAGCTGTAAGAAATATTTATGGTTGTCTTTTGCCTGAGAAGCTATTTTTTCTTCAAATTTAGCCACTGAAGTATTAATTAACCCCCTTAGCTGCCTGTTCACATTGTCAGAGGGTTTTTAGTATGTATGCTTTGTTCCTCCTACGCTTGGCCAAGATTTTTTTTCTTTTGTTGAATAACCGATTTATAGTGCGATTCCACCAGGATGGCTTGTCTTTTGAGTTTGTCTTATTCTTAATATGAGTTGAGACAGCTCAGTCTATACAGCTATCAATATGGCTGTACAGAGATTTTGTAAATAGCTCAGTGTATTATATGGTGTTTACTGGGTTTGGGGGTGCTTGGAATTTAGCCAAGGTATTGCTTAGTAGAGAGACGTTAGCCTTGGAATAGTTCCTAAAGGTTTTTGGTTTTGCTGGACCCACGGATTTAAATACTGCCTTATGGTCAGATCTGACGAGTGATGATATTATATTGGATGAGGAACATTGCCCCCCCCCCCATTTTCGTCAGTAGAAGGTCAAGAAGGTTTGTACCCCTGGTAGGAGAATGGACCAACTGTTCCAGGATGTTGGATTAACAAAGTTTTGGAATCTCTGGGCTTGTGCATTAGAAGTGGTGTAGGATTCCCAATCCATAGATGTGGTAGTTGATATACCCCATGAATATTGTACTGGTTTGAATGATGAGGGACTCTAGTATATTCAGACAGGTATTATGGATTTCTTATGACATGGAGGGGGACCTGTATGTTACAAGGAAATGGTACGGCATCCTGTTTATGGTGAGTTGCACATGTATGAGTTCCAGTGGGTCATACACTTTAACTAGTCCGGATGTGAGATTAGTCTTAATATAGACTGACACTCTTAAACCTTTAGTTCCCTTCTGTGCAATAGCTGGTCTAAAGGTATGAAAGGCATTATAACCTTGTATTGCTGGGGTACTATCAGCTATTTTAAACCATGTCTCTATTATTATACAGATGTCTACACTCTCCAAGGAGGGAAAGGCTTGCAGGGAGTGGAATTTCTTGTTATGACTTCCAGCACTGAGCAGTACCATCTTCAGATATTCCTTCACAGGGTCAGTTTAATTTAAGTCAGTAGTTTATCAGTTTGGCATTGCCTAAAAAAGGCACAAGTGCAGTCCATACCTGGCAAAACGGGTTCCTATTGTATTGTCGACAGCTTAGGTTGTCAAATGCTTATACATCGACACCTAATCGTCGAAAGCTTACAATAGCGAACAGCCATTTTATCGAATTCATTCTTTGGGGAAGAATTTGCATGGCCGTTATCGTGGATTTGACCTTTCCCCATGCAGAGCTATCTCGGAGTTGGTATATTTAGTTAGGGGTGTGGGGGGGCACAGCCCCCCACATCAGAGGGTGTGGGGAGGGCGATGCTCCCACTATATTTGGGTGTGTTTATTTTGTTTACGGATGGCTACTTGAATTCCTTCCCGAGGAAAGAAGTTGATTATGTGGCCATTCGCTATTGTAAGCTTTCGACGGTTAGGTGTCGATGATTTTGGATTCGAAAACCTAAGCTGTTGATGTTATGATATAGACACGGCAAAGCAGCGTGGTCTGTCAACCATGTCCTCCCAGGCTGTCAAATATTGTACCCCATGGAAGTTAAGACAAATGTTAAAATTAATCATTTTCTGTTGGTAATATGGCATCATCCCTGGAGAAGGTAGCATGCTTCTCAGTGCTAGGCTCATACCTGCCTGAAACACATAATCAGTGAGCTCGATCTTGCCTCTCTTCATATAGTTAAGGGAGGTACAACTCAGGTCATTAACACCTACATGGACTATGACAGAGTCATACTGGTACCTGTGGTTCAATGACCTGAGTGCCTGTGTAACTTGACGGATCCTAGCCATGGAAAGGCAGCTAACCATGACTCTCTCCTAACTCAGTCTAGTGAGGGGGACACTGGTGTGCTTCACCATAGAATCAACAATATCCAGGAAATTTAGCTGTGTGCCAGTTTATTGTAAGGGCTTAGTAGTGGAGGCATTGGATATCATGTTACTATGTGTGGCTGTAGATGGTGTTTTAAAGGAGTGCTCATGGGATGGCTGAGGACCTTTTCTTTGATTGTACTGTGCAGGACGTCTCAGTGTTTTAGGAAGGTTACCTCTAAGTGCATCAGCATAAATAGTTTTATGTGTGGGATCTTTAACCTGTGCAGTAGGCATGGTGCAAGTGTCACTGACAAACCCTACAGGATTAATTTTGGTTGTATGAGAGTTTTGCCTACAGCGCTGAAGTGTATTAACACCTCTTGCGCACTATTTTATTAAGTGGATTGTCAGTGTATGGCCGGCCTTAGGCATAGGCCAACTAGGCGGCCGCCTAGGGCGCCGGTCTAGCAGGGGCACTTTTCCAGTATTTATTTGGTGTAAGTAGACCAGGATGGGGGCACCAGGTGATGAGTTGGGGGGCACCGTGGAGCCCTTTTGCCTAGGGCACCAGTTGACCTAGGGCCGCTCATGAGGCCAATGCTACAATGCCTCAGAATACCCAACTCAACCTGACTGGCCACAGAGAAAGTCGGCAAGTGCCTCTGATCTGCTAGGGAGTGTTGTGGAAAACTTTAAGTATTGAACAAGTCAATACGACAAGCAACTTGATAAGCAGATGCTCAGCTATTAGAAAACTAGATGCACTAGTAGTTACAAAAAAAATATCTGTGTACACAGTAATAACAAGATTGGAGACCACAGGCGAGAACAAACACACTTAGAATAACAGGCAAAATAAGCCTTCAACAGCAATTCCCACTTTGAAGGATGAAGGCTACCCTCTCCTCCCACAAGTGTAGATCACAAACCTTCGTAATGTAAAATAACTGGTTTGGAACCCAAGTGCTTAAACCAGAGCAAACACACTTAGAATAACAGGCACAATAAGCCTTCACCAGCAATTTCCAGCTCAGAAGGGTGGAGGCTACCCCCTCTCTTCCATAAGAGAGTAGACCAAAAACCTTCCTAATGTAAAATAACTGGTATGAAGACCAACAGCTTAAACCAGAACTAAGGCACTTTTAGAATAACAGACACAATAAAGTGTTTACTTGTGTTCACTGAAACTTGGCTGAACTCCAGTATAAACGATAGTACAATACATGTGGAGGGGATGTCACTATTTCGTGCTGACAGAAATCAGTTTCTCTGTGGTAAATCTTGTGGTGGAGGTGTTGTGTGTATATCAACAACAGCTGATGTACAAACTGTGAAATAACTGCCTCCCACTGCTCAGACAACATTGAGTTCATGTCAGTAAAATGCAGTCCCTTCTACTTGCCCAGGGAATTCAATGGCGTGAGTATAACAGCTGTTTACGTCGTCCCTAGTGCTAATACCAACGTGGCATTGAACATTCTGTATCTGTCAATAAATGACCTGAATAAGAACCCTGAGTTTGCCCATATAATTGTAGGTGATTTTAATCAAGCTGACTTGAAATTCGTATTACCCTATGACCATCAACATGTGAACTTTGAGGGGAGAACACTCTAGATAAGGTGTACAGAAATGTAAAACTGGCCTACAAAGTAGTTCCTTATCTACATCTGGGCAATTCAGACCATCTGGCCACCATGCTGCTTCCTGCATACACACCACTGCTGAAAAGGGGCAAGCCTACAACCAAACAAGTAAGGAAATGGCGTGAGGGAACAGTCTTGGTACTACAGGGCTGCTTTGAATGCATGAACTTGTTGGTGTTTAGAGAGGCAGCTGTAAAGAACCACCATGTTGACCTGGAGTAATATATGAAATCTGTAATGGCCTATATTCCAAAATGTGTTGATGATGTAACAGTCATCAAATGCATCACCATGCGTGCTATTCAGAAACCTTGGCTATCTGGAGAAGTATATGAGCTCCTAAAAGCAAGAAATGCTGTATTTAAATCAAAAGACAAGGGATACCCAAGAGACGTCACAGCAAATCTAAGTAGAGGCATAAAGGAGGCTAAGAAGACCTATGGACGTAAAATTCAGGGACACTTCTCTGACCAAAAGGACTCCAGACGTCTCTGGGAAGGCATACGAGCTATAACCAAACACAGGCCTGCATCCTCCCCATGTGATGACAACATAGAAGTTCTGAACAAACTAAACACCAATTTCAGCAGATTTGATATGGACAACAACGCCGTGCCAAATAAGCTCCCTGTCAAACAGGTTGAGGAGGTGCTTTGTCCAAGAACACCTGATGTTCTGAGGACCCTGATGTGAGTAAACCCGAGAAAAACAGCTGATCCTGATAATATTATGGGAAGGGTTCTAAGAGACTGTGCTACCCAACTGTCCACTATACTTACAAACATATTCAACGCATCTCTGCAACTAGCTATTGTACCCAGCTGTTTCAAAAATAGAACAGTCATTCCCTTACCCAAGAAATCTCAGCTGACAATCTTAAATGATTTACTGGCCAGTTGTTCTTACATCAACAGTAATGAAGTGTTTCAAGCAGCTGATCAAGAACCATATCTCTTCAAGCCTACCTGCAACACTGGACAGTTTGCTTATAGGTCTAACCACTGCACGGCTAATGCAACAGCTATAGCATTTCATGAATCCTTGGAAAATCTAGAGAATAAGAATTGCTATGTCAGAATGCTGTTCATCGATTTGAGTTCCTCCTTTAGCTCTGTCATCCCCCAGAATCTGATGTCAAGGCTGATCCAGCTGGGCAGCCACATTCCCCTCCCATGTAACTGGATACTGGACTTTCTCATCAACAGACCCCAAAAAGTATGTGTGGGAAATAACCTTCCAACCAGTATTGCATTGAGCATGGGTGTCTCTCAGGGCTGCGTCCTGAGTCCTCTACTGTTCATGCATGACTGCATGCCCAAGCATGAGTCCAACAAAATCATTAAGAAACAAGCTGTCGGCGTGAGACTCGATATGTTTGGATGTATCAACCCCTGCGGGTATGACAGTAATTCCGGAGTTGGATCCAGAATCCATGGTTGATGTACTAGATGAGGCCAAAGAAATGGAAAATAAACTTGTCGGGGCCAATAGGGTGCAATGAGGATTACTTTGCTTCCCAATCAGTGGGCCTTCTTTATAAAATGTGGAATCACAGGAAGGGGTGGGAAAGCATAAAGAAGTCCCGTGGGCCAATCGTTTATTAGAGTGTCCCTTGGGGACTCCCTCTGCGGGGGGATTAGGGCAAAGTAGCAACAGGAGGCCTGTAACTCATTCAAAGATATACTAGCTACTAGATATTGCAACCAGAATGCCTTAATTTTATACAGATTATTTGTGATGCTGTAGTACTGACACAACAAAATAAAGTTTTTCACATTTGAAGATTTGAAATGATTTTCTTTACCGAGAATACCTTGGGGATGCAAGCAAAATTGTGCCTGCAGGTTCACATGATAATTTTGTGTGCGTAGGCAGTATTTGGAAGATCTCACAAACCAAGTCAACATTACAGTAGCTGTGGAGATGGTGGTTCATCTCCCCATCCCTGGTGCAAGAAGTTTCCTTTATTCTTAAATGCCAGCACAGGCCATTAATAAAGCATAATGCATCCGAAATTATCCAAGTGCAACTAACTATGGGCAAGACCGCAATCCACATTGTAGCTTGCTACAAATCTCCCACCATGCCCAAGGATTCCCACTCCTCATTTCTTAATACACTGGAAAATATTAGAGTACAAACTAACACCCTAATAATGGGCGATTTCAACTACCCTACCATTAACTGGGAAAACTACTCATGTACCAACTCTTGTGCTCAACGTTTTCTGGAATTCATAAAATCTGATGCCATGGATCAACTTATCCACACCCCCACCAGGGGCAGCAATATCCTAGACCTGATTATTACCAACATGGGCAACCGGTGCTCCACAACAGAGGTCAATTCCTCGTTGGTCAGATTCGACCACAAGCTAATCACCCTAGACATTCACATCCCTCCCCCACCCTCATTAGGGAAACCACAGTAAAAAATGTCTCCAAAGCCAACTTCACACTTCTTAAGACAGAAATGGCAAACTTCACGACACCCATGCTGACGGACAATAGAGGTATGACTACTGAATCCTACACAAATGCACTTTATAAGCACTTACACGAGTGCATGGATCATGCAATCCCTAAAAGAACCAAGATGCTATACTCCAAAAAAAGGAAGCCAATCTGGTGGTCCCCTGCCATAAACAAACTCTACAACAGAAGAAAGAAAGTGTTGCAAAAAAGAGTAAAATCCCATGATTGGAGAAACTCCCTTGTCAGCCTCAGTAAGAAGCTGAGATCCCTCATAAAATCCTCCAAAGCTAGTTATGAAAACAAAATCGCCACTGACTCTAAAGACAACCACAACGCATTTTATAGCCATGTCAAGAATCTCAATGGCAACACTCAGATCTGCTCTGAGTTACAGCACAATGGCACTAAATATACAGAACCAACTGATATTGCCAACATCCTGGCAGATAGGTTCAGTGCTAACTTTACCCCTCTGTCATCCCCTAAAGGGCCCATCTTTATACCAGAAGAATGCAAAGCTCCTGTAATCACGGCTGCACAGGTAAAAAACACACTATCCAAAGCCAAGAACACACCATCCATGGGACCTGACAACATCCCAAGCTGTGTTCTCATTAACTACAGAACGAACTGGCACCCCACCTAAGTACCATGTTCAATCATAGCCTCACCTCAGGTTATGTGCCCACTGAATGGCGCACAGCAACAGTTATCCCACTCCACAAAGGGGGAGCCACCACAGACCCCGGAAACTACCGCCCCATTAGCCTAACGAGCCTGGTTTGCAAGGCTATGGAGCATATCATCATGGAACTTATAAACAATGACATTGGTAATCTCCAAACTCAGGACCCCACCCAGTTCGGGTTTGTAAAAGGCAGATTATGTCTCCTAAACCTGATAGACTTCTTTGAAGCAGTCGCCAAAGCCGTAGATGAGGGTAAGGTGGTTCACACAACCTATCTAGATCTCACCAAAGCTTTCAACACCATCCCCCACTCTGGAATTATAGACAAACTCACTAAACTAGGTATAAATCCCTATGTCACAAGATGGGTTGCCAAATGGCTCACTGACAGAACCCACACTGTGAAAGTAGCAGACTCCAAATCCAACTTCAGACCAGTGACAAGTGGAGTACCACAGGGTTCAGTCCTGGGTCCTCTCATGTTTGGTATCTACTTCTCTGAAGTACAGGCCAACACAGAATGTCTTTGGCTAACGAAGTTCGCAGATGACTGCAAACTAGGAGCCATAATCAAAACTCCAAAAGATGTGGACATCCTACAAAAGGGCCTCACTGAGACAGATGCCTGGTGTCAAAGCCATGGCCTCAAGCTCAATGCCAAAAAGTGCATTGTCATTCCTTTTGGCACAAACTCAGTACTCATGAACTACCACATAGGTGTAGTCTACTTAACACCAAAAGTGTGATAAGAGACCTTTGGACACAGGTGGACAGTAGTCTCTCCTTTGATAATCACATTGCCACAGTAGTCAGGAAATCCTTCTATGTGGCACACCTCATCACAAAAGGTTTCTCATCCAGGAAAAAAGAGGTCATTGTTCCCCTCTACTCTTCACTCGTTAGACCCATTACAGAGTACAATGCCCCTTTTCGCATGTACCTCACAAGACATCTACAACTGGAAAGGCCACAGAAATACCTCACAAAGAGGATTACCGGTCTCAATGAGATGCCCTATGCAGACCACCTCAAAAAACTGCAGCTTTACTCCGTTGCATATCGCCTATTCAGAGGCGATCTCTGTCTAACACACAAAGCTATGTCAAACCCAGAGCTTTTAGACATGCTCTACTTAAAGAAATCCCAATCGCTATGAGCTACACGCTCTAGGGACCTAAACCTCGTCACCACAATAAACAGAACATGCTGGAGGGATAGATTCCTGTCCCAGAGACTTCCCATACTCTGGAATAAACTACCTATCTATATCAAACAAAGCTCCTCATTAGCACTCTTCAAGAAAAATCTTGATGATTGGATGGGAGATAGGAAATTCACCCCGGGGATCACTTCTGTGGCTCTGCTCGACAGTGGCACAGGAAAATAATTTTCTTGGGTGGCGAAAGCCAGGGTACATTTGGCTACGCTTATATAGGCCCTAGGGCCAATAACCTAGTACCTACCTATGAACCTATTAATCAGATGCTTCACTGACTGTCTGGGGACATTCCAGATCCTAAGATCATAAGGACTGTTGGCCCAGATGGAATCCAGTTTCCAAATCAATGTGACACAGGTGACTACAGTGCTTTACACTAAAAATTTTCTGCAGAGCTTTACTACTTAAAAGAATTTCAAGGGGATCTTGTATACAGGCATGGCAGAAATCCAAAAGGAAAATAAGGCAGTCATTTTCCCGCTATACAAGTAAAGGAGCAAGAGAGACGGTACACGTTCTACAGTCAAGGAAGGTTTGATGCTAGGTAGTGATTAATAAGCTTAGCTCTTCATTCACCTAAAGACCAGAGGAAAAGATAATTAATGCCCTAAGAGACTAAGGCACATATGGTCCCGAAACAAAAAAGTATTTTATGTATGAGGACAACCAGAACTATTAGCTGCTCTGAAGATGCCAAACCACCAAGCATTTATTAGAGGTTTCCTGTGGTATAGACTTGCTGACTTGTATAAAAATTCCCAGGTCCACAGCTTCTTGTAAAAGTGATGTAAGCTGGCTTCTACAAGGAAAGGTTATGAAATAAATTATGTGTAATTTTTACTAAGCACTAACAGAATACCCCCAACCTGATGACCATCAAAACTTCACAGCTACTAGATGTCCATTTATTCCCCAGTGATGGGAAATATTCAGATTCACTAAGAGACAGCCATATTAAGGGGAGAGCTTTCATGCAGGCAGATATCAGGGTTTTTTTACATCCTCACTTGCATCCAGGATATAAGGGCATTTTATTGTGAATGGCCTAACCCTCCCCTCCTGTTGGTGACATGAGCACTTGCATCCCTGCACTGACTCCCTATGTCCTTTTGTCCACACACACGCATGCTATTCCACGTGTGCTGACAAAGGCTACCATCCCCAGCTTGGGTGGTCATGCCCACTTAGTACTTGCATGGTCTCCACACATTCTAACATAACCCCAAGCCCTCCATTGGTGGCTGTGGCAATACAGCAGTAGCACAAGACAGCCAGGATCACAAACCCCCCACCCCAATGGACATGTCTTCCTGCCTGTGCTGTTAAGTGTCACAGCCACTACTGATCCAAGCTGCCTTGGTCACAGTCAAGGCTTTACCCCCTATGCCCCAGCATAGACAATAGCTCCTTATAATCTGTTTCATAGTGAGCATTAGTACATACAACTGTTTGCTCCTTTATCATCTGTTTTTTTATTAATAAGAGCTATTCTGCTTCAATCAATTTACATCTTAAGCTGTATAATGCCAGTTATTTAATCCTCTTAATCATTTTCTGAACTAAAACATCATGAAATCACGCTACGGCTCCACGCATCATACATTTTAAACAAAAAGGTGTAAGGAATCAGCAGGTCTTTCTTCTGCAGTAACTGCTTCAAAGGAATTATGACTTTATCCATTTTATCAAAAAATGTAAACATTCATCAGCTTGCTATGAAAAAGTCAGCTGACAGCATTAAAATGAATAGCAGTTCTCAAAGTATTTAAATAAATGTAAGTTGTGGCAGCCTTATACAAATGCCCTTTCATTCAAATGCAGATGTCATCGTACTCACAATAAATCAAACTGAAAAATAGGATCTTAATTTTCTGTAAAAGGCACAACAGTCAGAACTTGCATCAATTTGGGCATAACTGTATGAACAGATTTTGTACATCTGGTTAAAATGAGATTTAATACTGTGTTACTTGACAAAGTTATTACAGTCATTATAATTAGATGCATTTAAACCACTGTCAAAAACAGTGGTGATAACAAAGGCAACATAATAATCTGTTTTACTAAAAGCAATGAGAAAAAAGTTCCAATGAAACAGAACATATTTTTGTAGAAAAAATGAAGTAACATTCAGATGATGGAGTCTGATACCACTGATGTTATTTTGTTGTATTCATGGCAGGTATAGTTTACATAAGGTTATTCATACAGGAATTTTGTAATCAAATCTGCTGAGCAGAAACTTCATTCAATGCAGAAACCTCTAGTGGAACGGTTAAAGAACATAGTGTTCTTCAACTTTTAAAGTGTCCTCTTAGAGTGACCAACTCTACTGTTCCAGTAATCTCTCACACAAATTACAGTATCACACATCAATTTCAATTTGTCCAAGCAGAGAAGTGGGGACAGGCAAGCTGAGTCACAGTTCCTCTGTGTGATTGCATTCATAAGGTTACATAAACAGTAGGAAAGGCTACTGTGCCAGCTCACATGGATGGTCCTGCACAGCCGCACTGATTCATGTGTGTACCTATGGGTGTACCTGAGCTAGCATAACATCTAAAGAACTGCAGTGTCGTGAAAATTTCACTCCCACAGGAGATGGATATGCCAGCACTGGCTCTGATCACAGACAGCAAGAGAATCTAGGACAGAACTAGAGAGTCCAGGGCTTTTGAGGACCAGGTGTAGCAGGAAAAGCTACAGGATATCAACTGGGCGTTAATGCAGGTACATTGCAGCGTCAATGACAAGAACCTCCATACCAAGGCCAAAGCTGAGGACAACATTTGGATAGGTTAACCAGTGGGGCACAATGCCAGCACAGCAAAAGCTCACACACTCTGAGGAGCTCCTAAATCCCTCTGCAGTGACTTTGAGAGAACACTATTACCCAGTGGTGATACGGATGTGAGAGCCTGTCTGGTCAAGGATGCCCCAGGTGAATAGCGTCACCAGCTATTCCTGTAGGGCCCTAGTGCACACATTTTGCTTACTCACACATATCTTTCTGTGCCTATGTCAGCTAGGGACATCAAGACTGCAGCTGTGACCACTAGCACAAGGTACGACTGCTTGAATGTCTGTGGGGATGCATGGGAGGAGAGGGGTAGTGCCACATATCATTGCTGTACAAATTGTTAGCACCACTGCACAGTTTACTCTGACATATCACTCTGCACTTCTGTCACCCAGACAAACTGGGTCTACAACAGAGACAACTTACATAACAAGGTTTGCATGTGCTCATAGGCTATGTATATTCCTTGCATGCAGCACACTGTATCATGCATGGTGATGGCATTTAAACTAGTATGCTGTGTGCATTCATACGTTCTACTGGGAAAGGATATGGCACTACAAATCAGCAGACGCCCAACGTCCTCATGTCGCTAGAGACTGACAATGATGGCATCGTGAAGTTGGCACAGGCTGAGGACACAGTCTGAAACAGCATCTAACTATGCACCCTTAATAACTAAAATGTAAACATTACAAAATATCTGTACATTTACAGGTATTTCAATGTTTGCCTTTTCCCCACATTCATTTTCATAACTGCACATATAAGCCATGATCCATTCCCCTCAGAGCCATTTTTTTCTTCATAAAAACTCATAATTTTAGTTTACATGAATAAATTTCCTCTGTACGCATTACTCAAGACAAAGTAATGAGTCATGTTTTAAACTCACATTTTAAGAAACATTTATTAAGCTCAGTTTCTCATTTCTTACCAGATATATGTGATACTATACAAGTATCTGAAGTCTATGCTCCCTGTACCAGAACATCTGACCCAGGGTATTATTTCCACACATCTTACTCACATATATGTACAAATAAATACATTTTCCTTTTCACAGGCCCAAATGTATCATTAAATCATGGATTCAGTGAAGCTCCACATTTCTTTAATAAAATCATGTTATAACTGAAGGGTCTGGTGCTCAGATAAATTGCTTCCTTATTTAATATTAAACTGAAAACTTTAAATTTTACTTCTGTGGTTTTTAAGTACAGAATCAAGTGGAATACTATGAAGGTGTACATGAATATTTCTTCTCCTGCAAAAGGCACATTCATCTACTGTTAATTCACCTATGCTGTGTTGCAATGAGCAGGAGATGGAAAGGACAAAATTTTGCTATGTTGAGAACAGGTTGAGCTCCTGGTGTCCCACTACTGGAAGCCCTGACCAGACATAAGGGTTGGGAGGGTGGCCTAATGGTTAAGGTGTTTGCCTTACAAACACAAGGTGCACGGTTTGAGTCTCACAAGGGATAATTGGCTAAGCTTAAAATGGCTCGCAAGGGCAGTTAGCTTAGTACTAATCTATGAACCTATGAACCTATAACTCATGAGTCCCCTGTTCCGAAGGCACTGATGAGTGGCTCCTAGAATCTACCAACACAATCACATTTCTTGGACTGTTAAGTGTTGAAAGGATGACAATTTTGTTTATGGTCTTTTGCTACTGCACTCCCAACTCCCACTCTTGAAAGGGGCTATTATATTGTGGTCTCTTAGTTCTGCAATCACAATACAATGGCGTGGATGCAGGACCGAATACAAATAAACTCTGACTATAGCTTGCAGTCTACAGCCTTCACTGCAAGAAGCACCAAATGTAGCTCCAGTTGATTTAAATGATGTCCCCTCTCCACAGGATCCACTTCCCTTGAATTATGGAGGAGTTGAAGTGAGCCTCTGACCTCACATCAGTGAGTCATCCATTGTCAGAAGTTGTGGAACAGCACACTTGTAATGAGTTTGGTGGAAGAATTATCCATCAACGGGCAATAAAAGCCCGACACAGAGAAAACATCTTCAAATGAAACGTGACTGCAGCTATTGATAACGCATTGTCAATTAAAATTCCCATGTCCTCAGGTGTGACAATTGCACACTGAAGATCATGGACTGCCACTAAAACTCAAAAGGTATAGAAGAGTAAGAGCTTAGACCCCCACAGCATTGTCACCTAGGGTGTCATGGTCACTGCTTCTATGTCTATAAAGGTGGGAACAACTGAAACTGAAGACTGTCCAACTATGTTCCAGGGAAGGTGATCCTCTGGGGATGGGTTTTGGCAGTATTCATACCGGTATATCAAGATACTCAGAGCTGAAAAGGTACTGAAACGGCCAAGTCAGGGATGCTACTGGGAGGTCCTCTAAAGGTGACATGCAGAGACAATCTTTTATATATGAAGACACATGGAGATCCTTGTACTGCATAACCTTCACCAGAACAGCTCAACCTTGATAAACACTTTGGATGAGTATGAGTGACTAAATGAAAGCACTTTGTACTGAAAATGAAGTTCAACAATTGAACCAAAGAACTGAACTCCACATACATATACTGATGCAAGATAAGGCATCCATAATGTCCAAGGATGACAGCAAAGCACTCTGCAAAAGTAGAAGCAAAACAAAGACCTTCTGGAGAGACATCCAGAAACAGGAGTACTGGATGTACTCAATGATTTGCTTAGGTCCATATCAAAAGACACGTGTCTGATTCTCTTTTGAACCAGAAAGTTACAGAAAAAGACTCCCTGCCCTAAATCCAAAAAATGGCTGGCCAGTATGATGAGTAATACAGGATGTGTAACTGGGCACCTGTTACTGAGTTCAGCAGGTGATGGGAATACAGATATCTAAATAGGGTCAGGTTATGGTGTCAGTTCCTATTCTCCAAAAGCATAATCCTGTACCTACACAGATAAAACCCACCGGAAGTCAAACCGACTGTCATGAAGGGCCTGTACTGCAAGATCTGCTGCAGCGTGATGTGCATGCCAGTCTTTAACTTGGGACACTAGGTCCTGATGGACAGGGGGAATCATGCAGACATGACTAGTGTAACCTTTCAGAACCATCTGGCTAGTCAAGGAACAGCTCAACTGGTGTAGGCTGGTTTTGCTTCAGAGCAATAATCACTCATCCAAGGAAGGTGATGCTAGCACCTTGAGAGGTGCTCTCAAAAGTACAAAGAAGGGCAATGTTGGCATCCTAGGATGTACTCCCAAAGGTAGTTGCCACAGATGTGCTTACCACTGGTTTCATATCATCAGCTGAGATGAAGGATGGCTACGAACCTAACCTCCCTCTCTAGTTATGCAGGAGCTGCCATAAGACAGCCCTGAAGTCCAGCTCAGGGCAGGCATATCCCCAGGAAGCTCTGACCTTTGTCTGTCCATCCCCATATTGTTCACCTTTTCTATGTGCCTTCGCACTAGCCTGGGATAATGCAAGGGGTCACCCTACCAATTCCAACAATGCTTACTCTTAGCCACAACCATCTTTTCAGACTCAAGGTGGGACAAAAAGTTCCTTCATTATGTATCTTTTACTGGAGTTGAAAAACTGACACAGCAGTGCTTTACATCATGCTCCTCCCTCAGACAACAGGGAAACATTACTGCAGGCCTTGGCATGTGATCTAATGGCCAAATAAACATTATGAGGGCTTATACTTTTCAAGCAATGAACACTAACTCTTATAATGAATGGCTTAATTTACAGTGCTTTCATGATCAAAAGAAAAGAACTGTTGGGAGCAGAAACTAGGGATGCCCTCCTAGTCTAATACATGATGTCAAGGCATGTGCCAACAGGTTAATGCAACCTTGTGTGTGTCAGATAAATAGAAAAACATCATCACCCAATGAGAAGGACTCCTGATACAATATATCAGTTTCCCCTCAAGACCAAAGTGCACTGAACAACCTCCATGAATCACAAGAACACTGCTTTCTCTTGTCAGATGAACTGTCATCAAATGAAGATTTAAGGACACATCTAGCTCCCGTAACAACATGGATATCTTATAACACTAGTACAATTTTATGCTATCTTCCTTGTAAAGGTACCGCATTACTATGGTACTATAAGTCATCAACTGAAGAATATCTTGATGTCTAAATGTTTTGACTGACTGAGTAAAAACACCACATCTTTTATACTGACATTTTAGACAAGTCACTGCAAGCCATGCGCTCTAGTGAGCTAAACCTTGCCACAACAATAAATAGATCATGCTGGAGGGATAGATTCCTGTCACAGATACTCCCCCCATGCTTTGGAACAAAATTCCAAACTACATTAGGCAGAGCCCCTCACTAACACTCTTCAAGAGAAACCTTGACGAGTGGATGGGTAACAGAAAATACACCCCTGGGATCACTTCATTGGCTCTGCTTGACAGAGGATCAGTTAATTAATCAATGGGGCGGCGATAGCCAACACACTCTGGCTAGGCTTATAAATGCCCTCGGGCAGATAGCCTAGTACCTACCTATGAACCTATGACCATACAGCTCCACTTGAGAAAGGGACAAGATTCCCAGGATGGATCAAATAAGTTCATGTGTGTTACCCATCCTAAGTCCAAAACATCGGTCATCAAAAGTTACAAAATGAGTAATGGCAGAAAAAGGCTTGCTGGAGTACAAGACCCATGACTACATTCACTAACAAAGAAAAGTTTTGTTCCTCCAATGGCCCCACAAACTTGAGATAATACTGAAACTTATAAAATACAGCACAGGCTCTTGCATCAGCAAAATGCTAGCTCAGAAAACTGAGGAATAATGAAACTAAGCAGTCCAGTGAAATAAGTACAAAGTTGTACAATCTCAACAATATATTTTCCTGAAATGTATCTAGGGGTGGCCAGAAAGTTGAATCACTTCTGTTAGAATGGGAGAAGATCCAACTTGTATTGATTCACTGTAAGAGGGAACACGTCCAGAAACTGAAATACCATCCAAGTAGTGCATAAATTATTCCCTGGATTGTAATAGGATAAGGCAGTTATCCAGGTAAGGGCACATGTAGATCCCCTCAGCCTAAGGGCCACTTTAGCAGGAATGAGTCATTTTTCAGGTACATTATTAAAGTCTTTTTAAAAAGACATTAGGCATTTCTCATCTTTACAAAGTAATGAACTCAAAAGTTTTACTGTAGAGTTGTCACTGTTATGAGCAATTAACTTTAGAAGAACAAACGCTCCACAATTCAATATCTTTGGAGGGACACTATACCATCATTCAACAAGAATCTTCTGTACAGTAGTTCTGTTACTCTTGCGCTCACCTTACATAATGTTAAGAGATAGGGGAAGCAGAAGGTAGTCATACAAGAAAAATTATTTTTAACAAATTTATTAAATTATCACTTAAGACATAGGTAAACATACATTAAAAGAAAAGAAAACAAACTGTATTAACATGTTTTCCATTTACATACATTATACGTTGCATATTTCTTTTCTTGTAGCTATCATCAGTCCATTACATAAATTGATAAATTCCTGCCTTCCCTTAAACTTCACTCCTCCTCCTGGACATTATTCTTCTTGCATTCTTCCCACAACATCCATTTATTTCTAAGTAATATACTCCTTCCAGTTCTGTTATCTGTTTTATAATATTCAGTACTTCAAATACAGTTGGTTTAAACATTAATTTCCATTTTTTAGTAACTGCTTTTTTGGCAGTCAACAGAATTAAGCTTAATAAGGTTTTGCTATGTCTAGGCAATTCAAATCCTGTATCCCAGATCAAAAGAATCATTTCCTTAGTTACAGTCATTTGCTCACCCAATATTTCAGAGTATGCTGTAGGGAATTTTTAAAATTTGCCAACTCATTACACTCCTAAAACATAAACTCTCAGTTACATCTTTCTTTCCACAACATCTCCAAGATTTGTTATCTACCTGAAAAAAAAAATCTTCAAAGTCTGTTTGTGGTATAAAACCACCTATGCAAACTTCCAAGCAACGATCCTAAACCTTCTGGACTTTGTTGCATACTTGGGAGCCATACATATGTCCTCCAATTGTTCTCTTGTAAATTGCTTTTCCAGTTTCTTTTCCCAATCTTTTCTAACCTCCTCTGACTGATTCTTATAGTTATCATGCAATATGTAATATATCTCACTAATTATCCTTTTTTTAATAGCAGCTTCTGCTCTAGATTCAACCAAAAACTCTACCAGAGCAGGTTTTTCACTTAAGATTCACCTATCCCTTTCTCTTTGCCTACACTATGATAACAATCCTGGGTAGGGAAGGAACTCTCTAGCCTGCAG
The DNA here is from genome assembly GCF_019279795.1 of Protopterus annectens. Taxonomy (NCBI): domain Eukaryota; kingdom Metazoa; phylum Chordata; order Ceratodontiformes; family Protopteridae; genus Protopterus; species Protopterus annectens. The sequence goes on from NC_056732.1 coordinate 1,605,639,102, forward strand.
TCCAAATGTCTTCTTGATCTCATTCCACTCTATTATCTTTCACTCTCTACACCTTGGATCCTTTGACAGTTCTCTCCTGTAAATTCCAGTCTACTCTTACCTGTTTTCTGTATTCCTATTTGCTGTCATCCCTATTGACAAAATCTCCTTTCTCCATTCTAGTGTCGGCTTAATTCTTAGAATACGTTCTGCTACTTAATGAACATGATATTCTATACAGTTGTTATTATTCCCCTTAAAGATCAGAATCCAAAATCCCACTCTGTCTCCATTTTTTTAACATCCCCCCACTTCATCATCATCCCTTTCCATTTTGAATTATGACCTTCTGCTTGTGTTATGCATATTACTTCTGACTTTGCAGCTCTAAAATATCCTTTTAGATCAGGTAATCCTAAACCACCTTGTTCCATTGGAAGAATTAACTTATCCCACTTAATTCTTCCACTCACAGATAAATTCCTTCTACTCTTTACTAATTATATTCTGCAGCTAGTCCTCTGGTTGATAAAAAATGTGTGACCTGCATAGAAAACTAATGGGACTAAACCATTTTCACTGATTGTATCTTACTATCCATATTCATAAACAAGAGCTTCTGGTGTCTCAGTTTTTGTATTATCTTTTTTTAGCCTCTTCCAACATATCCTTAGCCTTTTTAATCTATTCTCCTAAATACTTCATCTTATTATGTCCCCTTAATGCTGGTATTGCTGAACCAATTTGTTGGTGGGTACATAATTTACAGCTACAGCCTTTGCTTTACCTTCAAATTTTATATAAAAAAAGGCTTGAAACGGTCTCAGAATGCTCCACAACAGTGAGATGTCCTTTCTGGATTTGTCAGGTACAAAAATAATATAATCTGCAAATAAAGCCAACTTTTCTTGATTATCATACCAATGATAGATAACCTTACAGTTTGGAGTCACATTTTTCTTTGCCAATGCCTCTAAATACAAAGAAAATAACAAAGGGGAAAGAAGACACCCCTGCCTAGTTCCTCTGTACAAACACAACTTAAAAGAGAGAAACCCTCCCACTTTAACTCTTCCCTCCAATCCTACATAAATCCTCCTAATTAATCTTACTGTTGTATCAGGGAATGCAAATTCTTCCATTGCCCTACTCAAATTCCCAGCTTACTCTATCTATTGCTTTCTCTGCATTAAGACTCTCCCACCTTTACCTGGTAACCAGCAGCCTTACCCCCCCTATCTACCCTACAGGGTATTTGTCTCTCCCTAATTCAGATTATCCAGCTCTATCATCTGTTTTCTGCTCCTTTCTAAATAACTTGAATGTAATTTTATCTTTTGTCCACAAGGTGGCTCCCTTCCCATGGCTCCTATAAACTTCTAAATATTCCTTACCTTTATAGGTTCATAGGTTCACAGATGAGTAACTAAGCTAATGAGCCATTTTAAGCCTAGCCAATTATCCCTTGTGAGACTCAAACCCTGCACCTTGTGTTTGTAAGGCAAACACCTTAACCATTAGGCCACCCTCCCAACCATCTCTTTTGGATAATTACTAGACCACTCTGTAACACTTTTTTGTTGTGCATCTTATCTGTAATTTGTGTAGTCTATTTTCCTTTCCTTATATTTCCTTCTACAGTTCTTTATCCCTTGTTGCTGAATAAATATACTAGCACTCCCCTCTTACCTCGAAACTCTAAGAAGATAGCTGTATTCAGCTGTTCACAGATTGTTTCTCTGAGCTATTCCTCACTTGTTTCTTCTACATTTCTCTCTTACACTTTACTTCTATTTTCTCTGAAACTATCCCCCCTACCTGTCATCTGCTCTCCTACCTCCAGTTGTTTTTTCTAACTATTGTTCTATCCTGCTCCCCTCCCACTCTCTATTGTCAACTCTTGCCTGTACTATGGAGTTTTTCCACTGCTAGCACGCTTACTTGGGGTTAGCCCCGCCCTAGTCTCCCAGTTTTTCACCTGTCCTATTCCCCTCCTTCTTACTTCATATCCTGACCCAAACAGCATAAAGGTGGGTTGTCCAGCGTGGCACCATCTTTATTAGGCTTACTTTCCTCCTGGCTGCTGTGTAGCCTGGGCCCAGTGGGTCTGCTTCTATCATTTTAAGTATCTGTATGAGTGTACTTGATGTTTGTTTCTGTGTATTACTCCTGCAGCATTTTATTTATTGTACTTGCTAAGAGAGCTAACTCTTGCCTATCTGTTTCTTGAGCTGTAAGTGTTTCTGTGGGTTTTTTGATTGCTCAGTGTAAAAGATTATTGCAGTGTTCAGCTTAAATCCATCTAAGAGCGTTTCCAACTCGCTATCCCTGCTCTAGCGGGGTTTTTTTTCGCTTTTTCACTAGAATTGCCGATATCTGCCAGATAAGTTGGTCGCTCAGTTTTGTTAACCTACACAATGTTGGGACATATTCAACACTAGAGCGTTATATGCCTTCTGCTTAAACACTTCTCTACCCTAACAATTACATGGTTAAAAACTTGCTATTTTGCAGAGTTTAGCATCAGAATTTCCCATAGTTTGGAACACTGACCAAGGGTGATTAAGCATGACCATTTGTTTCTAAATATGTGTTGATTAAATAAAAATAGCATATCTACAAATTTATACACTGTGACGTTTCCACTTGGACAGTCTCACCTCGCATGTTTTACGGAGCATCTGATATGAACTTCTGTTAAACTGTTAGTTAAACAGGCAGTATATTCCGCTCATTGAAAGTTCTGCCTCTCTACTGGAGCCCCCCACGTGGCTTGTATGCACGCCATACACTTTACCTTAAGCGCGCTGTGCTACTGGTAGTGCTATCTAGCTTCAAATCAGCTGTGCATACGCGACAGTGATCATTTGCTACAATGTGCCATTATTCGTAGACTTTGCTGTCTTCCATTTACCAGTTCTAAAAGTTCAGCATTTCAGAGGGGCATAACATTGCTTGGGCACACTGTTTCAGGCTCAATTTGATATCTGAAGGGATGCTTGAACTGCTGTAAAATGCTGGCTAGTTCTGCATACTTTTTCCTTCCATAGCTACCTTACCCCTACAGGCAATAGAGTAGTAGCGTAAATTAACCCTGCTTATCAGGACTGTTATTTAGCTTCAAATCAGCTGCGCATTTGCGATCGTACTTATTGCATATGGGTGCCATTATCGGTACTTTATTCTGCCTATCATTGCTTATTTCTAAGGGTAGCAATACCATCGGGGCATAAAATTGCTTGGGCACACTGTGTTAGGCACAATTTTGATATCTGAATTACTTTCCGGATGGGTTGCTAAAACTGCTGCAAAACGCAGGCTAGTTCTTCATAATTTTTTCCATAGCTACGTAGCAGCGGAAATTAACACTGCTTAATAAGAGGTTATGCCCTATTTCCCATTTCCTCTCTGCCTACGTAATAACTTTCTTGCTTAAAAGTGGACACTCTCTTTCCACATAGAGAAGCCCCCACCAAACTAATACCCTTTTCAAATTAAATCTATTGGCCTACTACCGCCTGTTTTTACTGGAAAGTATCTGCAATGATTTACTATGTGTTGAATGTACTCCCTGTTTCTGGCTAATGGAATTTTATCCCATGTATATAGCCAAAAGTAAAGGTTTTTATATGCAGTATAACAGTTGTTTAACTTACCTTGCTTAATCACCACTAGGTCCATGTGGACTGTCATTTTTTTCTACTCATGATCTATTGAAATGTTACTTTTTGATACTGTTAATGTCTGTAGTCTAATCTATACTAGTGTTTGCTAAAAGAAATGTGTTGTGATTTACCCTACATGGTTTGAAATTGAGTTAGAATATAGACTTCACCCTAGTGTTCAGCTTTTATACAGCTCCAATCTTCTGTGTAATTTGTAGCTTTCTAAGTAGGAGTGCATGTGTACGGTGGTTTTTATTAATGCTTATCTGCCTCTCAAACTAATTGTTTAATGCTTAATGTCATAATTATTTACTGTCCATTTTTTAATCTGCTACCTTCTTCTCCTCTCCCTAACCTACCCAGCATATAACCTTCTATCCTGCTGTAAGACTTGTGTATCTACCTGCCTATCCTGCAAGAACCCTCCAACATAAAGTCAACCATCAAAACTATATCCTAAAGGAAGTTGCTGTCCTATACTCAAACTCTCCTCCATCCAAAGAATCAAAGAAAGTATGTCTGACCTCTCATCTAAGCTGTGAAATTGAATTGTAATTGCTATTACATTAAAACTAAGACATTTTTACAGTTTAGTATTTTGTATTAAATCTCCCACCTGAACCTGGTACCCCCAGCAGCCTTACCCCCCTATCTACCCTACAGGGTATTTGTCTCTCCTTAATTCAGATTGTCTAGCTCTGTCATCCGTTTTCTGCTCCTTCCTAAATAACCTGAATGCAATTTTATCTTTTGTCCACTAGGTGGCTCCCTTCCTGAGGCTCCTATAAGCTTCTAAATATTCCTTACCTTTATCTCTTTTGGATAATTACTAGACCACTCTATAACACTTTTTTGTCTTGCATCTTATCTGTAATTTGTGTATTCTATTTTCCTTTCCTTATATTTCCTTCTACAGTCCTTTATCCCTTGTTACTGAATAAATATACTAGCACTCCCCTCTTACCTTGAACCTCTAAGAAGATAGCTGTATTCAGCTGTTCACAGATTGTTTCTCTGAGCTATTCCTCACTTGCTCTAGCCCGCTCCGTTCGCCCGGCCGGCTCACTCCGCTCCCCTACCCTACCCCCAAATCCCACCCACCCCGAGTGCACTTAATCTTATATATCTCCAGCCACACCTCCATCCTTTATTAACCAATAGCTCTCTCCATCTCATTTAATTACCTATCATCACCTGCTGCCTCCCTCTACCTAATTTTCCCATTTACAACTCCACCCTTTAACTTCCTCTCTGTTTTATCTCATAATCTCCCAGCTTCCATCATCCCATTTCGCCCAGCTATGGCTATTTTATGCAGGCCTGGGCTCTATAGTGGGCCTTTCTTTCTCACTATTCTTACCCCCCTACTTTTGTCCCATTACCTTACTTGCTATGGATATCTTAGCCTTACTAGATTTCATCTCTCCTTAATACAAACAATTTCTATCACTCCTCTAGCCTCACACACCCACATGAACATAACATCCTCATCATTCTACCTTCTACCACAATTTCATAGAACAACCCATATTAAGTATCAGCACACTAGAAACAAATCCCTATTCTCTGTAAACTCTTGAAACACCTTCATAGCCCTCTACAGCCCTTACTACTACAACATGGTGATATTCATCCTAATCTAGGTCCAAACAATACCATCCATGATCCCCATTCTGATCATACCATCACTTCTCATATCTGCACTAGTACCCATAACTCTCTTCTCATAGGCCACCTCAATATACGTAGCCTAAATAATAAAATAACCCAACTTCATACCCTGTTACACGTACACTCTTCAGATATTCTATGTCTTACAGAAACGTGGCTTAAACCAGCAACTAAGGACAATGATATAATCCCACCAGGTTATAACATCCTGAGATCTGACTATCTAAATAAAAAGGGTGGTGGGGTAGCAATACTATATAAATCTCAATTACAGGTTATACCACTAGATATTCAACCTCCCACACCCAATAATGTTGAAATTCTAATCTCTAAGTTACAGATAAACGCTAATAAATCATTATATATAATTTGCTCCTATATCCCTCCAAGCAACAACATTAATACTCTTGAAAATGTCCTCAACTGACTCTCCACATCCTACCCACAAGAAACCATACTCCTTGGAGACTTTAACATTGACTGGATCTACTGTAACACTGTCAAACCAGCTACTCACATAAACCTTTATGGCTTCAATCAAACCATCACATCCCCTACCAGAACTCATAAACCAAGCAATAAGCAAGCCACCTTACACTGCAAACTAGTTAACAGTAATTCACTTTCTTATAAAACAGGTATACTTCCTGATATCAGTGACCATTCTCTTACTTTTATAACTAGACAAAAAACCCTTACACCCAACCAAACAATCTTCAGAACTATCCATAATAAAAAAAAAACTTCAACCCAGCTAGCTTCCAAGCCGAACTCAAAGCCTGCAATTGGTCACCCCTTAAATACCTACCTCTTGACAAAGCAGTCTCTTACTTTAATAATAAATTCCTCCAAATCCTAGAACACCATGCCCCCTCGTGGACTATCAGAACTAAGAACAAACATGCGCCTTGGCTCACAAAGGAGACTAGGCAAAAAATGCTTCAAAGAAATAGAATCTGGTCTAACTGGAGAAATACTAAAAACCCATCTGATCATGAAATCTTTCAACAGCTGAGAAATGCTACAAAAAATTAATACTCCTAGATAAAAAAAACTATTACCATAAACTCCAGCAAGCCCAACATCAAAACCCACAAAAATTCTGGTCAGGTATAAATAGCCTACTCCACCCAGGGCACTCCAAAACTCCAACCCCATCTAATTTGACTCAGAATTCTCCCAGCTAAATTGCCAATTCCTTTAATAATTTTTTTGCTGAAACAGTCCAATTGTTAGCAAATACATTATCACCTGCCAGCATCTCTAAGACACTCTCTCTAACCAATTTACCTCCTGCCCTTCAACTACAGTCTGTTCCAACCTGTCTCATCCATACCCTGCTTCACAAACTAAAACCATGTACTCCTTCAGCTGACCTCCTTCCAGCTGAATTTCTGCAAATTGCAGCTGGAGTACTTGCATATCCTATCTCCATCTTAACAAACAGAACAATTACAGAAGGCTCTATACCATCTCTCCGGAAGGTCTCATATATTATCCCACTACATAAGGGAGGTAACTCAAATGAACTCTCTAACTTCTGTCCCATAGCTCTACTTTCCCCACTGGCAAAAATCATGGAGAGATGCATTTACCGGCAACTACCTGATCATCTCCTCCAAAATAATCTATTAGCTGACGGCCAGCATGGCTTTAGGCCATTTCACAATACTACAACTGCGCTCCTATCCTTTTCTGACTCAGTTAATAAAAATCGTAACAACAACTTGCTCTCCTCTGCTCTTTTTCTAGACCTCTCCAAAGCCTTTGACATTGTGAATCATCATTTAATGTTAGATATACTTACTTCACTTTCAATTGACACTCAGGCAGTCAAATGGTTTAGGAAATAGACAACAAGCAGTCCTCTGGGACAATAACCTATCAACACTACTCCCTATCTCCCTGGGAGTCCCTCAAGGCTCTATTTTGGGACCCCTCCTCTTTTCCATTTTCATCAATGATCTGAAAACATCCCTACCTCAAACCACCTGCATACAATATGCTGACGACTCAACATTAATCTGTGCCGCAGTATCTTCTGCTGAACTGCAGTCTAGCACCCAAAAAGTATTTACCTTAGTTGAGAACTGGTTCTACAAACGCTTTCTCCTCCTAAACCCTAAAAAAAACTAAACTTCTACTGTTTAACCCTACCCAGAAGTCTCCCCCTATAAACTTCACAGTTGTATCAAATAATGGCACTGGAATAGTACCTGACACAACTACTAAACTTTTAGGCGTAACAACTGATCATAGTTTTAACTTTGACTCACACATAAACTTAACCATCAAATCAGTTAATAGAAAACTTGGTTTCCTCTACAAGCTAAAACCCTTTCTTACACCAACTGCCAGAACTACTATCGCCCAAACACACCTAATCTCCACCCTTCGCTATGCCTCCCCAATTTACACTAATCTATCCAAAAACAATCTCAATAAGCTGGCCACTTCATATAATAACACTGCCAGATTTGTCATTGGTTCCCCATTCCGAACTCACAATTGCCAAAATCTAATAAAACTAGGATGGTTGGAGTTGCAAAACCAGCTTCTTCTTCAGCAAATAACTATCACCCACAAGATCTTGTATCATCCCACAAATACTCCCATACTCTCTCACCTTATCAACCCATATAAAAATATGAGAACCCTATGCTCAGCTAATAAGTTACTAGTTGCAACCCTTAAATCCAATAATAAATCTGGCGATTGCCTATTTACTAACACCACTGGAAACTCTTGGAACAAGCTTCCTAATCATCTAACATACCTGACATCTACTCCACTTTTCAAAAAGCAACTAAAAACCTTCCTTAATTCACAATGGCTATGCCCATGTACTAATCCTGACTGAAACACTTTAGACATAACCAACCTTTTCTAGTTTATAAATTTCTTTTTTAACTTCTATGTTCTAACTACTCAAATTCTGTTTTGTATCAATCCTTGTTTATATTAAGCTAGACGTTCTTGCTTAGTTGTGTCATTTGATTTTGTCATATTATGTTACATAAGCCTAACTAAATGTTTTTTTTCTATGTTTAATCAATTTTTTTGGAAATGATCCCCTTATGTCATTTCTTACTCATTATATAAATTTGTATAACATTATTGTGGAGCTTTTCTCCCCGGGCCTCTACTGAAAATGGAAAAATATCCAGTTAGACTAGCCCAGTCAACAAATGTAAAATAAATAAAATAAAGACTAACTAATAACAGAGTTATTTTCTTACATTCTGCTTCCCTCTAGATCATTGTTGTTAAATGTTTGACTCCCCCTCTATAAAACCACACTGATCTCATATATATCAATTTTGGCAAAATGAAGCCATTCTTTCAGCTAGTATAGACCTAAACACTTTACAATCATGGTTTAAAATTGAAATGTGTCTATATGAAGCTGAGGCTGATAAGTCTTTACCATCTTTAGGTAATACAGCCACCACAGTTGTCTTCCAAGATGCTGGTATTTCCCCCTTTTATAATAATGTTAAATAAAAACTTCCAGATCTTTGTCACTTTCTTCCCTCCTAACATCCAAACTTGCACAGGAATACCATCCACTCCTGGTGACTTTCTTGAGGATTGATCATACATCACCATTATTATCTCATCTCCTATCTTAATTGTTAGTTGCTGAACCTCATCTACCACTAACCTTGGCATAAAAAGTCTTCCATAAATATTTTCATTTGTGCTCTTTCTTTAGTTCCACATTCCTCTATTTTACACAAAATTTCACAAAATTTCCAAAATATCTCTAATACCTCCACAGGACCTATTGTTATTTTTCTGTTGCACAAGTCATTCAGATAAATGTTTTTGTGCTCAGGAGTTGCCATCAAAAATAGTTGCTTAACAGCAATCTTTCTAAACTCATCCATATTATCCAGATGCTCCTTTATTTTCTCTTTAGCACTCTGCATTTGTGCCTATTCTTGTTGTGTAAGATACCCTTATTCTGTAATACTTTAACATTTGTCAGCCCCTCTAAGTAATTCCTATTAATTCTTAACCATCTCTCTTTCTCTCTTATTTTTACCCTATTTTTAAACTCCATTTCCTTTGTCCCACTCACTAGCTATAATTCTGAAGAGATTTCTATCTTCTCTCATAACTCTCAAATAATTTCCACTACGTGGTGGTGCTGCAGTAGCATTGTCGCCTCACAGTAAGACGCTGTCCAGTTCGATTCTCAGATAGAGCGTCTTCTGCATGGAGACATGCGTGAATGGGCGTACCTTTGTTGAAGGTTGTGCGTCAGGCCTGGCAAGCTGGTACGTAAAAATCAACTGCCAATCATTAGCAGACCGGAGTTCCGCTGTGGCAACCCCTAACAGGGAAAAGCCGAAAGACACAAACATTCCTTAAATTGCCCTCTTTTTAACAAGTAGGCGGGAAAGAGCCATTGTCCAATGTTTTACTTCATTACCCTGCATTTTTATCTTTTACTGGTGTTTGATCTGAAATTGTTATTGGATGTGTGTCAAAGCTTTCAATCAAATGCACATGTTCTTACGAAATAAAATTTCTATCTAGTCTAGACCAGTTATTGTTCCTTGGAGAATACGTAAATTTTGTCAGAGGTCCCACTACTAAATTCACATATTCGATACCGAATATTTTCATGCATTTCTTCTGAATTCTACCCTCTTTTGGTATATCTTCTCTTTAAAGTCCCCCTGATACATCCTTACTACTGCAAATCAAGTTCCAGTCCCCACCTATAAGTAATATCCTCTGGAGAAAGCTGATTATTTTCCCCAAAATTTTCTTAATCCCCACCTATAAGTAATATCCTCTGGAGAAAGCTGATTATTTTCCCCAAAATTTTCTTAAGCTCCATAATAGCAGTTTTTAGTGACATATAATTAAATGCCAGAGTAATTCTCCTTCCTTGCCAATATTCCCTTACTATTCACAAATCTACCATTATTTTCTTTTTTTACATTTTCTACCACTACTGGAGCCCCTCTAGCAATTAGTATAATTACTCACCTTTCCTTTTGTCCATGATTCTGTTGAATATCTATACTGAAATCCTCTCATTCTCAAATTCACATGCTATTTTCTTTCCAAATGTGTCTCCTGTAGTACTGTTATTTGTACTCTGCATTTCTTAATATAATTCAACACCCTTTCCTTTTTGTCTATACCTGTAAGGCCATTTACACTACAAGATAATACAGATAGCATAGTCATTATAATAAAAAAACTGTCGTTTCCACCTATTATACATATCTGTTTTTTTATGTTTATTTCCAACTTCCACATTACGTGCTCACACTAACGGTGGTTTCTTTTCATCTTCATTTGTACCTATGTCACATTTTTCAAGATTTTTTAATCAAAAATGAAATACATTTTTAAAACACCCCACATCCCCTATCAACTTAGAGCAACCATATAAAACTATGGACATCATCAACAAATGCAGTTTAACTCTCCAAATAGGAACAATTGTCCCAAATCAACAGCTGATAACACAGGCATTAAGTAAGCTAAAAGTAAGGTAAGCCATGCTAATGTGCAGGCTACAGTCTCTGCTCCTACTTGCACTGATCTCTATCTGTTTTTTTTTCCCCATCTGCATTCCTCTCCCAGATGGAGATAAATTTGCTTCTCTTCTGCCCAGTGTACAGTGAATAATAATTTTCTATAAACAACTTGCTGTCTCCAATGTTTATTACTTTTCCCTTCAGCCAAAATTTCTGGAAGGATTTTATTTTGTCAGTCCCATAAAACAGAGCAGTGATGAATACAATTGTTAGAACACAGGAATTGGTAAAGAATATTGCAGTACATGACATGACAATACACAGAGTATATAGACTGCATAATTATATAACAGACAGTAACTTTTAATATAGCATAAAAATAATTTCATAGAAGAAAATTCAACTAGTCAAAAACTGGCAGGGAGTGGTATTTAGAAAGAAGTAACTGAGCAACCTTGTTTCTGCCTCTGGCTAGTAGAGTTACCATTTAGTTGGATAATGCTGCATGCAAATGCAGGAGTCCAGGGGTGCAGTTAATGCAAATTAGCAATGTGCTCTCCCTGGTGCCTTAAAACACAACTGAAATAATGCAGTACAGTAATTTAAAAGTAAGCTTTACTATGCTCTTTTGGAGCACACAGTGAGGAGTGAAGGTGCTATGGCAGCAGCAGGCAATACTGTGAGGCTGTGTGTGTGTGTGTGTGTGTGTGTGTGTGTGTGTGTGTGTGTGTGTGTGTGTGATTATCTGAAAGTCAGTGTAACTATATGTGTGCTGATTCTGTGTGTGTGTGTGTGTGTGTGTGTGTGTGTGTGTGTGCACGTGTTTTTGTATGTGTGCATGTGTATGCATTTAGGTGCTTCTGCAGCAGTGTTGCATGTCTGGTAGGGGGAACAAACTGCATTAGATGCTCAGTTCAGAGAAACACAAATGAGTTGATAATTAACTTCTGCTTCCTGCATGTTAATGAATTGCTGCACAGCTCTCTATTGCTGTTAGAGCACAATGGTAAAGCATTATTTAATTTCTGCAAGTGAAACAGAAGTGTGTTGTCTTGGGCTAAAGAAAAAGGTAAGCATAATGTATACTTGCATGCATACATAGACTCATAGGTGTGTACTAGGCTAATGGCCCTGTTGCCTTTACAAGCCTAGCCCATAGGATTACCCTGGCATCATACCAACCAACCTTAGTTCCCACTGCCTCTGTCGAGCAGAGCCACTGGAGTGATCCCCGGGGTGAATTTACTATTTCCCATCCACTCATCAAGATTTCTCTTTAACAGAGCCAGTGAGGTGCTCTGTTTGACATGTATGAGAAGTCTATTCCATAGCATGGGCAGTCTCTGGGTTATGAACCTGTCCCTCCAGCTTGTTCTTTTGATTGTGGCAATGGGGTTGAGGTCCCTGGAGCGTGTGGTACAGAGGGACTGGGATTTCCTTAGATGCAGCATTTCTAACAGAACTGGGTCAGACATGGCTTTGTAAGTCAAGCAGAGATCGCTTCTAAGTAGGCAATATGAGACAGAGAATAGTTTGAGTTTTTCTGAGTCTGTCCATATAGGACAAGTGTTTAACACCTAGGATCCTCTCTGTGAGGTACTTTTGTGGCCTCTCCAGTTGTTGCAGGTGTCTAGTGAGGTACATGTGTGTTGACTGGCATCACCTACTCATCCTCTATCAAAACAGGAACATTTGTATTCATCAGCTGGATATTTCAGTAAGTCCTTTCTGAATTCAGTAAAGTTATTTCATTTTTGGTTCCCCTATGATAATGAATTCCATGATTCCAATGATAAAATACTTTTATCCCAATCACTTTAGTAAAAGATGGTCTGACCAGTTTTATAACATTCTCTGAGTGTAATTGAAGAGAACAGTTTGTATCATAATGCTGGAGTTTTGAGGCTAGGGGGAGACAGTAGAAGCAGTTAAGTTTGTAAGTCGAACAGTTGAGATAGGGAGTTGCTATTTCAGTAATATGTAGCCATCCAGCTTTCTTCATGGTGGTGAGTAGTGTTGTCTGGGGCCATTCAGGGATGCAATCCTACACATTTTGTTTGTCTTACAGATCCAACAAAAGGGAAGATGCTCCCAAAAGAAAAGTGGACTCTAGAGGCAGACAACAGTTTGAAATAGCTGAAGAACATATTACATTTGGAGCCTGTCTAGGTCTCTCTGGATTCCAACAGGCTTTTTATAGTCTACTAAGACACATCAGAGGTAGGGCTATGGGCAGTGCCACCACAGATTTTGATGCAGGAAGAACAGCCCATATGTTTTCTAAGTCAGAAGTTGAGTAGGGCAGCAACAGCGTATTCCAATACTGAAAGAGAATACTTGGCAACCAAGTGAATGCTCTCTTCTAAACAGTATTACTTTCTCAACTGCCAATTTCCACTGGTCAGAGACAACAGGATGGAACACAAAGTTACATAGATGAGCATTATTTTTATAGGTGTTTAAATTCAGTACAAGACATACACCACGCTTAAGTCACCAGAATGCAGATGGCCTGTCCAGGGTTTTCAAGCTGGGTTGGGAGCAATGGAATATAATGTGGTGGTTCTCCCAAGAATGGTACTCCAAAGTGATGTAATGTAAACAGTGTTGTTGCTGTTAATGTAAACAGAACTGTTGATGTAAATATTGCAACTAATAACATGTCCTTAAAAGCAAGATATAAGTAGAGCTGTTATTCTAAGGCAATCATACACATGGAGTATGCTGTTATTCTGAAGCAATCAGAGTATTAAGCAAAGAAGTTTCTTGCAGGATTTTGTTAATTAAGCTAATTATCCAATAAAGATATGCATACGAAGAAAAAATGTATCCCTCCAAGTTTAGAAAAAAGGTGTCCTCTCTTTAAGAGGGATCCTTTCCATGGAAATGTAAAGTGATGCAAAAAGACGATCTATGAAGGAGCCCTGGTTATTCTTCCTGCCAAGGGAATGCAGAAAGAACGCTATTAAAAATTAAGTATAAATATGACATGAGAAACTGTTTCCCTTTCAAATGGGGTCACAACAGAAAAGGTACTTTACGTTATTTCTTTTTCCTTCACTTGCTTACTTGAGAAGTGTGTACACCACTGTTTTGTTGTTGTCTAATAAAACTACTGTATATTATGTGTGTGTGTGTGTATATATATATATATATATATATATATATATATATATATATATATATATATATATATATATATATGTATGGGTCCACTACAGAATCCCGAAAGCTCATAATCCCGAAGCCCAAAATCCTGAGACCGAAAGCCCAAAATCCTGAAACTCAAAATCCTGAAAACACAAATAATGCTAATATGTCACTATAAAGACACTAATATCTACCAACTGACCCTGACCCTAACCCTAAGGTCCATCACTATCGCACACTCACCTGACCCGCGCCCTAACCCTAACTCACTTAAACCGCCCCCAACCCCAATATTTGTCAATATTGCATACATGCCTAACCTGCGCCCTAACCCTAACTCACTTAAACCGCCCCGAACCCTAACATAAAACCAACCGCACACTTACCTGAACCCAACGCATGACCTAACACCACAGGGCTAACAATAGCAAAGCCACAATGACGTCAGTATGTCCATTTTGTGTTTTCAAGATTTTGAGTTTCAGGATTTTGGGCTTTCGGGATTTTGAATTTTCGGGATTTTGGTCTTCGGGATTATGAGCTTTCAGGATTCTGTAGTGGACCCATATGTGTATATATATATATATATATATATATATATATATAAATATATATATATATATATATATACACACACACACACACACATATATATATATATATATATATATATATATATATATATATATATATATGCACACACACACACACACACACACATATATATATATATATATATATATATGTGTGTGTGTGTGTGTGTGTGCATGTGTGCTGCAGTAACAAGTGCGTGCATACACAGACAGCTACAGAAAGATACATAAAATTAAAAGAGGAATGAAACCATTGTTCCTTTTAATTTTTAATGCTGTAATTTGTCACCTGTAGTTAGTGTGTAACTGCTAATGGCCCAATTACAACTGGGAAGCCAAAAACACAACTTCTGACTTAAGTTACATTGCCTAGCTTGCTTATTAAAAATATAACAAAATGAATAAAATAAATAATGAACAATAAGAAACAATGCATAATCAGCTAAACTCAAACAAATAATACAGAAAACCAATGACAAAATATAACTTTACCTAATCTTTACCCAGGAACACTTGTTCACTATTTCGTTAATAATACAGTTACATGTTATAATATAATGTTTTACTTTATCAATGGTTTTACCTGAATAATGAATAACGTATTCTATGCTTGAAAGACATGGGCTAAATCCAGGTGTTTTAAACAATAGACAACACATGGCAGAATCATTTCCCATCTTTTTTTAACTAAATATTGTTCACAAAACTTAACAGAGAAGTGTCTGAAGGAAACTTCAAACAGTTCACGCAACCACATAGGGAAAAATTAACCTACTGGCAGTTCAATTTTCTTAATTCTAAAGATTCTGCCAAAAGGCTAATATCATTACTTTCCACTTTTTTTAGCTTTTATCTAAACTGCAAGAGCATTTCTACTTCAAAAAAAGTCTTTCTCATAATTTGCAGGTACTTAAGTTCATTTTGAGAAACTAAGACAATCATTTAATATGCAGTGAGGTGCTGCAGGCATATTACGTGATGCTATTGAATATGTAGAAATTTCTGTGAATACCTCATCCAGCCAACAAGTATGTACTGAGAATGTTCTGTTCTTAATATTCCTTAACAAAATCCTATTAAGTTGTGTTATGCGGAAGGCAGGAATGCCTTATTACACTTAATGAGGTGCTAACTGCACAACTAGATATCCTTTATAAGTGTTATGTTGTCATTAGTACGTCTCTCCTCTCAGCTAAATGCCTGCACCTATAAACTTAATTCAGTAAAGTGGGTTTTGGAAAATTGATGAGTAACATGTGAATGTGTGGTCGCACAACTAATGTGAATAAAAGGTCTCACCAGGCATTTACAGCACGCATACATGCATGCATGCGACTTAGGTAAACAGTGGATGTAGCACCTGAGGTATACAGCGTTAAATATTAATGCACAGCTATAAGGAATCTTGTTGCTAAGTGGTACACATCCCTTTTATTAATAGTCACCCTGAAAAGACCTCACAAAAGCTAAAAACTCATTCCATGTGCCTGTTTGCTGTATACTCATTGTTCTGATAAAATATAAATGTTACACCAAGGTAGGCTGTAATGCAGGAGTGAATGCTGACCCTGCTAAAAATTAGAAGTTCATAGTTCATAGGCACTTACTAGGGATGCAGTCTAGAAGATCATTAAGGAGCTTAGCCCAAATTTCAATTTGTTCCAGAGCAGTGTTTGGTTAAGTGACTTGCTCAAGGTCACACAGTACGCAAATGAAGGTGAAAAGCTGGAAACCCTGTATCTGTGGTGCAGGAAGCAGTAATTTAACAAGTCATAGCTGTACTTCTCCATGTCAACTGCCAGAAGTAGTACCTTAGTTTCAATAAAAGGGCTCATTAGCACTTGGATTATGCTTGTTTCTCCATAAGTCTATGCAGTTTCTCATTTTTTTTTCAATTGAGCGGTGTTCAAACTTAAGGTGCTTCTTGGTGGGCTTACTAGATGAGTTGTGTTATTTCTCTCAACTTTTTATTCCCATAATTATGGACAAAATCAAAAATAACCAGGGACAAAGATTCAAAATAAGGGGCACTTTTTAAATGTTGGTATAACTTAAAAAGTTGGAAGAAAAAGAGGACATGGATTAACATGCATTAACAAATATGTAATGTTAATGATGGTCATTATTTTTATTGAGTCTATCACCCTTTCTCAAAAAAAAAAAAAACTAATCTGAAAAGGGACAGAGGAACATTTTAAGTCAAAATCAGGGACACTTGAGAGGTATCTGAGGAACAGTATGCTTCTAGACAGATACAGAAGATGAGACCAATTCTGCTTTGACTCCTGAACCTTCAGTGACAATTACTGTAATACTTTCACTTACCACTTTTCACTAGCTTCACTAAACCTTCTGCAGACATGTAATATTTTAATACAGTGAATTGCATAACTAAAATAGCAGGAAACAGTAGTGATCACTCTAAATAACGTAAGCAAGTGTGACTTAGTAGTGAGCAGTATTTAGCTTTGCCTGGATGACACTGGATACAACCAAAACACTTCTGGAATACAGACATGGATGCCAACTTTGCTGAGCTCTGGGGAAATGAGCAGGAGACAATATGTAGTACTACTGAAGAGAAATACTAGTTAGCTGGGTGTGCACTCAGTTATCATGGATCTATGGAAAACAATGGGTGGGATGAGTACTTAAATAGCTTATACAACTGTCATATGTTCATAGGTGTGTAACTGGGCTAATGGCCCTGGAGCCTTTACAAGCTTAGCCCAAGAAAATTGCCAAGGCATCATGCCACCCGATGTTAGTTCACAGTACCCCTATCCAGTAGGGAACTGGAGTGATCCATGGGGTGAACTTTCTGTTACCCATCCACTTCTCAAAATTTCTCTTGAAGAGGGCCAGCAAAGTGCTCTGTTTGACATGAATGGGAAGCTTATTCCAGAGTATGGGCAGTCTTTGGGAGATGAACCTGTCCCTCCAGCATGTTCTGTTAATTGTGGTAATGAGGTTGTGATCTCTGGAGCGTGTGGCATGGGGGAATTGGAATTTCTTTAGAAGTAGCATTTCAAGTAGGGCTGGGTTGGACATAGCTTCGTAAGTCAAGCAGAGATCACCTCTAAGTACACGATAAGAGACTGAGGACAGCTGAAGTTTCTTGAATTTGTCCATGTAGGATGTGTTTAAGATCTAGAATCCTTTTTGTGAGGTAGTTTTGTGGCCTCTCCGGCTGTTGTAGGCGTCTGGTCAGGTACATGCCAAACGGGGCATTATATCTGATGATTGGTCTAATGAGGGATGACTAGAGAGGGATGATGACCTCATTCTTCCTGGATGTGAAACCTTTGGTTATAAGATGTACCAAGTAGAAGGACTTTCTGACCACAATGGCAATGTGGTGGTCGAAGGTGAGGTGGCTGCTGACCTGGGTGCCCAGATCTCTTATGGCCCCTTCAGTGTTCAGTGGGTTCCCATCAACGTGGTAATTTTTGGGAACTGAGTTTTTTCCAAAGGGGATGATAACACATTTTTTGGCGTTAAGCTTCAGGCCATGGTTCCGATTCCAATCATTGGTCTCAGAGAGGCCCTTTTGTTGGATGTCTGCATCACTTGGGGAGTTAATAATGGCTCCCAGCTTGCAGTTGTCTACGAATCTGGTCAGTTAGAGTCCCTGCGTGTTGGCCTGGACTTCTGAGAAGTAGATGCCTAACAGGAGAGGACCCAGGACCGATCCCTGTGGGACTCCACTCGTGACTGGTCGGCAGCCTGACTTGGAATCCACTACTTTCACATTGTGGGTTCTATCTGTGAGCCAGTTTGCAACCCACCTAATGATATACGGCTTGATGCCTAGTTTGCTGAATTTATCAATAATTCCTGAGTGAGGAATGGTACAAAAGGCCTTGGCCAGATCGAGGTAGGCTATATGAACTGCCTTTTACCTTCATCCACTGCTCTGGTGACTGACTCAAAGAAAACAAACAGGTTGAGTAGGCATGATCTATCTTTCACAAAAACAATTGCGTGGGATCTAGAGTTTGGAGATTCCCTATATCCTTGTTAATTTGGTCCATAGCCTTACATATAAGACTTGTCAGGCTAATGGAATGATAATTTCCAGGGTCTGTAGTCGTCCCTCCTTTATGGAGAGGTGTGCCATTCAGTAGGGACAAAGTCTGAGGTGAGGCTGTGAGTGAACAGAGCACACAGATGTGGTGCCAGTTCACTTTGTAATTTATGTATAACACAGCCAGGAATATTGTTGGGTCCCATGGAAGCTGTATTCTTGGCCTTAGACAATGCAGCTTTAACCTGTGCTGAGTAATGTTGGGTGCTTGGCATTCTTCCGGTATTGAGACTGGTCCTTTGGGGAGGGAGAGGTGTAAAGTTGGCATTGAATCGATCGGCCAGTATGTTGTCAATATCTGTTGGCTCAGTATAGGAGGTACCATTATGCAGTAATTCAGAACAAATCTGGGTATTGCCATGGAGATCCTTGATATAACTATAGAAGGCTTTGTGGTTGTTTTTAGTGTCTGCCGCAATTCTGCCTTCATAGCTGGCTTTGGAGGTTTTGATGAGGGCTCTCAACTTTTTGTTGAGGCTAACAAGGGAATTTTTCCAGCCTTGGGACTTCATCTTTTTCTGCAACAGTTTCTTCTTTCTGTTGTAGAATTTATTAATGGCAGGGGACCACCAGACTGTCTTTCTTTTTTTGGAGGAGAGCATCTTGGCTCTGTTGGGTATGGCTAGTTCCATGCATTTATGTACGTGTTCGTACTGTGCATTGGTGTATGACTCAGCAGTCATGCATCTATTTTCCATTGGCATGGGTGCCATGAAGTTAGCCACCTCTGTTTTTAGGAGTCCAAAGTCAGCTTTGGAGAAGTTTTTCATGGTGGATACCTTTGTGGGGGGGGGGGTGAGATGTGGATTTCCACGGTGATTAGCTTGTGGTCGGATCTAACCAGGGAGGAATTGACTATTGGTGTACAGTTGCCCATGTTAGTAATAACCAGGTCAAGGATATTGCTTCCTCTAGTAGGGGTAAGAATGAGCTGGTCCAGGGCATTGGAACTGATGAATTCCAGGAAGCGTTGGGCCAGTGCATTGGTGGATGAGTAGTTTTCCCAGCTGATGGAAGGGTAGTTGAAGTCACCTAGTATGACAGTGTTGGGTTGGATCTTAATAGTTTCCAGGGTGTTTAGGAATGTGGAGTGAGAGTCTTGGGACATGGTTGGGGACATATAGCAGGCTATGATCTGAATCGCCGTCTTACCCAATGTTAGTTGTACCTGGAGTATCTCGGATGTGTTATGCTGGGCTACTAGTCTGGAGGTGTGCATATCCTTTATGAATAAGGAGACACCATCGCCTTTGGAGCTTCGGTCCAAGTTCTTGGGGCCGAAAGGTTTGGAATGAGTTATAGCCTGGCAGCACAGAGGCACTTTCTGCTGCTTTAAACCAGGTCTTTGTTACAGCACAAATGCTGATTGTTCTCCATTCTGAGGAGTGCTTCGAGGGAGTGCATCTTGAGATTTAGACTTCTAGCGTTGAGCAGCATGACCCTCAGATTGCATTTATTTATAGCTGTTACAGTGGTAATTTGGTCTTTGGAGCACCACCTAAAAAGGCACTACAGGGGTGGCAAGAGACTTGGCCAGTACCCGGAAACCCAGGGGTGACAGATGCGGGCCATCTCTGGCAAAGCATCCAGGTCTGTCAAACATGTCATCCCAAGCAGACAGATACTGGATCCACTTAGAATGACACCAGAAACTTGGCCAGTTGTTGAAGTCAATAATTTTCTGTTTGTCCTGTGGTATCATTCTGGGCGATGATAGGATGCTGCTCAGGGTTAGAGTCATACCTGCCTGGACCACATAATCTGAGAGTCTAGGGAGGTGCATCTCAGGTCATTCACACCCACGTGGACAATGACAGAGTCATACTTGTACTTGTTGTGGAGTGACCTGAGTGCGTGTGTTCTGGCATCTGATAGACAGCTGACTGTTACCTTCTCCTTATTCAACCTAGTGAATGGGACATCAGTGTGCCTCACTATTGAGTCACTTATGATTATTGTATTGGGCAAGCTGTTTTGCCTTAGGGGCTTAGGTTGAGGGGCATACTGTGTAGGTGAGCTGTGTGTCTTGTGGTTTGCGCTGTGTTATGGTGGTCAACTGCATTTCTGCCTTGGAGGTCTCTGCTGTTTGGGTAGATTTCTATTGAGAGCCTCTGCGAAGTTGGGTGTGTGGTTTGTGTTTTTATGTGAGGGCTGTAATGATTGGTGTTCTGGAGGGTTATATGTTCCATGTGGTGTAGTGCAGGTGTTGACCTTCTCCTCCTGACCAGCTATTCCAGTCTTGGCTGGAGAGTGCATGGCTTCCAATTTGGAGATATTGGCACATCTCTCAGAAATCTGAGTGTTGGAAGGTAAGAGGAGAGGGTTGTCTGTGTACATGATGCAGTTGCTTACACTGCCTCAGAATGCCCACGTTCACCAGGTTAATAGGAAAAAGCACAAGAACTGACTTTTAGACATGCCAGGAGGGATGGTCATCATTACTAAGTACTGGAGTTTCCTTATAGGACGTCTAGTGCTGATAACACTTATGTGTGCTACAATAATTGCTACAAAAAGCCTCATGAAGTGCTGGCGAATAAGCTAATTAAAGTGCAAAAGAGAAGAGAAAGTTGAAAGGAATAGAAAAAACTGCCCAAACGGCCAATAAACTACAATTTCAGAGCCAGAAACCACTCTTGTAGTAGATAGGCTACCTAGTGCTTACCACTCTCACTGATAAGCTGGAAGGATTGCCTCTAACACAGAAGGATCTGGGGAACAAACTTACAAAACAGTCCTGGATACTGCAAATCTGTATCTGGACTACTCTAGCAACAGGAAAGGTGGAAAACAAGCCCAGAACTTTTTTTTCTCCCAGAAAAAACAGTTAACTTAAAAGAATAGCACTTGCAGTATGTAAAAATACAGTTAAACAGCAACGAAATGCAGCAAAATGCAGTTAAAACAGTAATGAAATGCAGTAGACAGCAATGAAATATAATCAGTAGATTGCTTTGAAACAATAGGTCACAAATCACAACAGTAACAGATCAAAGCTCATGTACTTTTCTGATATGAAGGACAGACAACAAAACCCAGCAACTTTTCAGTGGGTTTCAAGGAGGATTAGTGCAACAGAGTCTGTATCAGTCCTGAAACAAAAACAAATTTTCTCTGGATTTTTCATATCTGATAGCAGCTGTTTTACTAGAACTTAAATAAAAAAAAAACCTAGCATATTTCCACTATTTTATTTAATTAAAGAATTTGCTAAACTGTGCCTTTTTCAAAATGACTGGTTTGTTAAACGTTTTGTTTACTTAAGCCTGTCATTTCAGCAGTTCTTTTCAGTACCAAAAAGGTGTGCTCTCTAGCAAAGTGCACTGCCCAGGTGTTTTGGGGGAAGGGGCATTATGCTGAGGACACTGGTACACAAGTCGGTGTACATGCCTAAAGATTTTGGCTATAACCCTGAAAAAAATGCAAGTATTTGATCATCTAGGGTCAACTTTTCTAGTTCACATCCAGCACTGTTGACATGCCAGGATGAATCCTGAACACAGCCCCGACAACCTAACTGGCTGGAGAAATTAACATGGGAGGGTACCTGCTTGCCTCTCCTCAGGGACAGATGGGGCAAGGACATTCAGGCGCAAATTCAGTGTTAGACATTTCTTTATGGTGCACCAAAACTATGACTGCCTCATTTTGTAGATCTGTACCAAATGTTTTCCAAGTCAAGAAATAGATTTTGCACCATTTGTTTTATTCAAAAAGAAAAAACATATTACAAATAATTTACTGAAAATCTGGAATGAAAAGTGCTGCAAATCCATAATTATAATTTAGCATTTAATTTAGTGAACCCCAGTCCTGTAATGCTGCCAGCCATGGGTACTGAAATCCCAAACTGACAATGCAGACATTTTTCAGAATACCCTCAACGAAAGAGGCAGCTACCTTGCCTCAGTCTAAAGATGAATGCTATCCCTTCAGTGATGCCAAATTTCTTATTACGTCAGGGTGGCTGGCCTGCAGCTGAACAGAGCTTCCGTATGAAACAGTGCCAATCTGAAATAAAAAAAAAAATCCAGGAACAAGACAGCAGAAACTTGGAGAACCAAGTTTCAGCAAGAAGGACGTAAAGCGATGGCTAAGGTACAGGCTAGCAGCTTTTAGTAATTTTGTATATCTCTGCTCCATTCCCATGCTTTCACTGCGGATGTTGATCCCTACACAAACCCATGTACAACTATGAGAAGAGGACAACATGTATAATGCCACAGAGACAGTCCGCATGCTCCCCAGTACAGGTTCTAGTGCATCTGTGTGCAGTCTTCACATGTATATAATTAGTGTTATTTCCTGGACTTCACAGGTGATCAGTGTCTTCGTGACTTACTGCCTATACCCTCATCTGCTAGGAAGCAGGCCTCCAGATGCTCAGCATAACCTCCTGCTCTACTGTGGTTGCTGCACTGGTGTCTAGGCCACATGGGCAGCTATAAGCACAGGAGGCCAATATACTCCTACACCAGTGAATCAGTACCACAATGCAACTACTGGGTTACTGCAATCATTGAAACACCCAGGAATAACCAGTGTTTGTTTTCCTGTGTTACACTGTGAAACACAAGTATGATGTTTCTTGTAATACTTCTGATAAATGCAGTCAGCCAACCATTACCATACAAGTCTGTCTTTACAAAGTTATACGAAGGCTGTATTATTGCAGCTGAGCTTTGGGTGAGTAACATGCCACACCAGTCTGAGTGTGGGACTGGCATCATAACCTTAAGATTCCCTGCGACTACAGCTGAAAGACCCCACACCTAACAAAAGTGGTCACAAGAACACAAACCAAACAAAGATGCACCCATTACACTATACAACATTAACAGAGACATGCAGATAAAAACAGCAACATTACAGTTTGAAGCAAAAGAAGTACTCCACAAAAATGATATACAATAGCAGTGAATAAGACATCTACACATGCACACACAATCCTGCACATGCGTGCACCCACCCTCACACACACACACCCACCAGTGATAGGAAATAAATGTTAACTGAATTTTTGTAAGAACAACTACATCCAGCTATAAAAGTTTTCTTAAAAAAAACTGTAAAATGTAGTGCAAGTAAAAGTAGACAAAAACAAGATTAAAGGATGAGAATCAGAAAAGCAGCCCTGGAGGAAAGAACAGCTGGTAGTCTGAAAGTGACAGTGCTTGATGTAGCAGCAGAAGTTAATAAAGCACCAGTAAAAGCCAAACAAGTTCATCAATGTCAAACCTTTTACCAACCTTAAGTTCTGAACCAGTGTCAGTGACGTAGGTCCTAAATAAGAACATTAATTTAAGCTGCCTGTAAAAAATTACTTCCATCACACAGCCATTTATGAATTAGCCTAAAATATGCTATTTATTTCAAAGTGGACCATAACATTCCAGTGGGGAATTATGATACTTTGTCAAAATGTCAGCTATCCAACTAAATGCTTTTCAATTTTCTATGAAACACAAGTATGACGTTTCTTGTAATACTTCTGATAAATGCAGTCAGCCAAGCATCACCATACAAGTCTGTCTTTACAAAGTCAGTTCATCAGTCATCATATAAATCCATCCTTTTGTGTAGCTTCTCTTTCCCATTCCTTTCCAACAGCTTGACTGTAGAAATGCTTAAAGGCACACAAACTAGATACATAAAATCCCAGTTTTGTCCATTTAGTCATTTCTACTGCTTCAACAGTACGCACTGTAAATCTGATGTTATATATAAAAGTAAACGTAAGTTATACAAAACAATGCACACATGACAGTACAGAGTTATACGAAACTTCCTGTAGATAAATGATACAAATGCACATTTCAACAAAGCTGCTTGTAAAACCCTTTAAATAAGGATTCTAAACTACACAAGAGAACAGCAAAGGAAGCAAAACGTGTAAAATACATTACACACTGTTGGTTGCTTATTAAAAGAAAATGTGTACACTGTAAAACAAAGTGCTAAAATGTACACGGCAATAGTGAAGAATACATGAGATGCAAATGTAAAGATAACCAGTGGTCAGTATGAAACCTTTTCCCCCTTTGAGATAAGCACTGCCAGAAGTCAAGCTGGGATACATGATAAAAATGCCAACAACTTAATTCTTTATAATGGGTATGCAGGGCCTACCCTATGGTCCTTGATCCACCGTTCCATATCGTTCTCAGTCAGGTAAAAGGCTTTAATGTAGGTCTCCACAAATTCTTTATCAGGAATAGGCCTGATATCGGTCAGCTTCTCTAGTTTCATTAAAAACTGCTGGAAGTCCAGCTGCATCAAGGCACGTCCCTCGTTGCTGCATTTCTTAACATTCGCAAAACTGAAAATATAAGAGAAAGAAAAAAAGCTTGAAGAAACTAAAAACAGATAAAAAAAGCAGCACTGAGGAAAATGACTATGGGATTAAGAACTCTTCTCAATCATGACCTCAGCCACTGACTCAATGACACAGCTTTATTCTCAGTTCTCAACTGGGCTTCAATACTTAAATTAAATTTGCACAATGCAATACATTTTCTGAGACCAATTATGAAAAATACATTACAAATGCTCAAACTGAAATGAAATTATTTTGCAGGTTACGGAGAAGATAAAGAAAAGTAATTACAATGACACAGTTATTAGCTTCCCTTATTTGAAGGCCTAAATAACAAACAGATGAAGGCAAAGCAGGATGTTCACTTGGGGATGGAATGATCTCAGTCACACCAACATATTACCAGACTGGGTCAGTTTCAGATTAAAACTCAAATGCAGATAAAGAAAGAAATTAGTTGAATTATTTCCCTCGGTCATATCAGATCTTTCTTTTCCCCACTGCTAAATGATGGGGGCATGTATTTGCTATACTGTGAAAGTTTTCTGCCTTTTTCTTTCGTAGTAACGTAACTCTTAGGGAGCCAGTTTTGCTCTAGTCTTTCTCCCACTCACCATAAATCTCAGTTCTTTAAGATTATATTCTCTGTGGTTAGTTTCTAAACAACATGAAGTAGATTTAATGAATAGAACATTGATGTGGTGCTGTTTTGCAGGCAATGTAGTATGTACCTAAACAACAGGAAGTGGGTTTACACAGCAAACATTTGCTGAAGTGTTGGTTGGTTTGTAAGCAAGGAATCCAATTATTAGTCTGTACTGCTAATATTGCAATGCCTCACCACCACCACACACACACACACACACACACACACACACACACACACACACACACACACACACACACACACACACACACACACAGGACTAAGGCTCTGACCTGTTAATAAGCTGCTTCCCTGTACTAAGGGTACAGGGTTTGAATATTTCCATCTTCATTTGCCTATTGTGGGACCTCCAGTACATCACTTAACCAGACAGTGGTTTGGAGGAATTGGGAATTTGGATTAAGTTCCATAATGGCTTCCTGGACTGCATGCCTAGTAACTGTCTAAGAACCTACAAAGTGAAGCCTTCCATCATTAAACACATTTTTATTTACAACATGATTCAACATGTTCCAGTGCTCTCTATCAGTTCTGAATTATAATCAGGCAGGTTTCAATGCTGCAATGAAGCAGTAATTAGGTTGCCACCTTTTCAAATGCCCCAAATGGAAGATAATTTTGTAGACATGAGATTTTGCAGGACAAAACATATACACAGTCAGTGCAAAGGGCAAAACTTCACATTTTTTGCCAAAATAAAAGTTTATTCGTATAACATTTGCGTGGCTTATGCTATTTTATATAACGTTTAGGTGTTTCTGATACAAAATAACTGCTTTATGCAACTATTAAAGAAAACCTGGGAAATATTTTTAGTCCTAAAAATCTCAGGACATTTGCCAATTTTAATTTTTTTTTCCCACAGGACACAACTGCCCAAAGAGGGAAAGTTCATTTCAAAGAGGGACATGTGGTAACCCTAGCAGTAATGGGCAGTATCCTATTAGTATGAATCAGTAGCTCCTGAGGTAAACCATCGGCACTGTGCATTGCAACAAATGCATCTTGACCCACCGGGTAGTAGTAGTGTGAGACAGTACTTTTCATAACAGATTAACTTTAAGACAAAAGCTGCATTGCTGTACTACTTTTCATAACATCTGGAATTCTACTTGTTGGTTTTAGTTGTGCTGGACATTCCCCTGTGCAATGCTAAGGCACATCTTTTTCTCATGTGTGTATATATATATATATATATATATATATATATATATATATATATGTATCTATCTCTCCACGTGTGTGTGTGTGTGTGTGTGTGTGTGTGTGTGTGTGTGTATATATATATATATATATATATATATAGATGTGTATATATATATATATATATATAGATGTATATATATATATATATATATATATATATATATATAGAGATGGGTCTACTTTACACGGTCGACATTTCAGAAAGTCGAAGACCATATGGCTGAGACCATATGATGAACTTTTGAAACCTTGACCATTTAAAAAAAAAACAAAAAAAAAAGCACAACAATCACTTACCTTCACATTGCTAGCAGGGGGGCAATATAATGTTGAAAATAAAATTGATTTTAAGTCACAGTTTTGAACCATGTCAACACCGATGGTTCGGTATTCGATGTTTTGAAAATGTGACCATTGAACTGCAAGCCAACATTATTCACAGAAGGACAGTAGCAAAACAAAAGTAAATATTGGCATTCTGAGTTTTCATACTGAGCAGATTGATAAGAACCTTAGAAAATAAATTGTTTTAGAGGGGTAAAATATGTATTTTAATACATCGTGTATATTTATCACTCCACAAAAGATTTGCCTTCAGGATATACCTTTTGCAACATTTTCCTTTGCTAGAAAATATTTAAATGTTTTAAGTTTTCTAGTAAATTTAAGAGTAAATCTGATGATTAGATAAGTGTCTGGTAAATTCTTTTTCATACTTTCCATTCTCCACAACATGTATTTTAGTTTCATTCATTTGCACATTCATATATGCGTTACATACACACTCAGAGCCATCCATATTCTAAAAAACAAAATAACTGCAAAAATGTGAAATTATTTATTTTTAATCATGAACCTTCTCATTAAAATGCAATACCTTTGATGCCGTCTCCCATGCATTCTTTAATACAAGCCCCACGCAGCTATTACAGACAAGTTTACTAAAAGTGTCTACCTCGCCTATTGGATAGTTAAGTGGCTGATTGATAGAACTCATGTAGTGAAAGCTGTTGATCTTTCCATGACTGCAAACCTTTTTACTTGTGGTATCCCAGCAGCTCAGTACTGAACCACCTCCTTTTCAGTACCTATTACTCTGATATCCAGTTTAACATTCCAGACTTGTGGTTATCTATATTTGCTGATGACAGAAAAATTGGACACATATTTCAAACTGTTGTTTGCATTCTCAAATTTCAATCATTTTTGATCACTCTTTTGCAAATCAGCCACATATGAGATAAAGTGTTATCAGGGAGCCATTCTGATGATATCCAGACTCTTTGTTAATAACGAGATTGTTCCTAGTCTACACAGAGAAAAAGATGATTATTATACCTTGCTGAGATTAAAAAGCTTCACTGATTCTCAAATGACATACTTCACTTTAAGGCTTACATTCAGATACTGACTGGTCTGTTCTATTTCTTAACCAAATGTTTCAGATGGTTCAAGAAACCATTCTAATTTGTTTTCATTGGATTCATTTGCCAATATTTGATTGATATAAATGGAAATAATTTGTATTGTTTATTATATTGAAAATATTGTTTATTATATTCATACTACGATGTGCATAATGAATTGCTGGTCTGAAATGTGGTGCAGGGGATTTAGGAGCTGTACCCTTAAGTTTACCTTCAATTTTTTAACACTTTGAAACCATACATTCAATGTAATGCACATAACTAACCACAACTACATGTTGGGATGCAAAAGCATTTTTCCAGCTATGGCAGTAAGACTTCCTTAACACTCAACTAAAAGTAAACACTGAGCATGTTCAGTTAGAAATGTAAATTGCCAGACTATCCTTAAACATTGTACACCTCAAAGGTAACTCAGGATTAAATACGCACACTCCATTGACATTAAAATAACTACTTGTTATACCTTACATGGGGGCACTGCCCATCACACCCCATTACTTGTATCTACTAAGTCCACAGCCACACTATCATGATTAGAGTGGAATCACCTTTCCGAAATGCAGTCAACCAATGCATGTTCAACCACAGCATGTATCAAACGAATTCATAGCACACTAACCGTCACAGTCCAAATGCTGCTCTACTACTGTAACAGATGACCAAGTAACTAACTGCATTTGTTTTTGTGTGCGTGTGTGTATCAAAAGTTACACCAATATTAACCAGTCCATCTGTCTGTTTGTCAGTATGAACTGGAGTTCAGGGAAGGGAGGCTTGGCACAAAGCAGATGTTATGTAAGGAAAGAAAGGACGGTCTTACAAGCTTGTTAAATAAAAGATTTTCAGTTGTGTGAAGTATTCTGACTTCCTTCCTGTATTTGATTTCTTTCTAACTTCTGGTTATGCTATGCTACCTTTCCTGGCATCAACGTAGCCTGTCTCCCTGGCATCTTTTTGTCTGTCTCGGTTTCCCCTTTAGTATAATTTTTTCTACATAATACAAAAACAGTCTCCACAGAACCTTTGCTACAACCTCCTGCCCTCAACTATAAGGGCAGACTTATCAGGCACGACAGCAACTCAGCATGTCAGTTATTTGAATGGTGCCTTGTCGAACAATGTGACAAAAAAAAGTAACTCTTTCATTCCTCATGCAGACATCTCACCTCTACTGAGGAAATATGCAGTTATTTTCAGGTCTGATTTACCCTTTCACACGATTTACTTATTTTTGGCAGTATGATCCTGTTTTCAGGTTTGATTTAACACTTTACATGATGGCACTAACAATTTGAAGAAAGAAGACAACCAATATGTTTCATCTCCCTTTTTCACAACCAAAAATAAATGGCTTTCTGGGGTACATTTTTGCAATATAATTCATTAGTCTATAGATTTTTACACAGTTTGTTTGATAACATGGTTATATTTTTGTGTCACTTTTGTCACTCAGTTTTTTAAACTTGTATTTCTCTAAAACCCCACAAACCTACTGGAAGTGGAAACCTACCTCACAACCTTTTAGTGCAAGAAATATGGAAAAGCCTGGCATAATAGGTTCATAGGTGTGTACTAGGCTAATGGACCTGGAGCCTTTACAAACCTAGCCCATAGGATTACCCTAGCATTGTGCCACCCGAACTTAGTTCCCAGTGTCTCTGTCGAGTAGAGCCACTGGAGTGATCCCTGGGGTGAATTTTCTATTTCCCATCCACTCATCAAGATTTCTTTTGAAGAGGGCCAGTGAGGTGCTCTGTTTGACATGTATGGGAAGTCTATTCCGTAGCATGGGCAGTCTCTGGGTTATGAACCTGGCCCTCCAGCTTGTTGTGTTGATTGTGGTAATGAGGTTGAGGTCTCTGTAGTGTGTGGTGTGGAGGGATTGGGATTTCTTTAGATGTAGTATTTCTACAGCTGGGTCAGACATGGCTTTGTAAGTCAAGCAAAGATTGTCTCTAAGTAGGCAATATGAGACAGAGAATAGTTGGAGTTTTTTGAGTCTGTCTATATAGGACATGTGTTTAAGGCCTAGGATCCTCTGTGAGGTACTTTTGCAGCCTCTCCAGTTCATAGGTAGGTACAAGGCTATTGGCCCTAGGACCTATATAAGCCTAGCCAAAAACTGCACCCTGGCTTTCGCCACCCAAGAAAATTATTTTCCTGTGCCCCTGTCGAGCAGAGCCACAGAAGTGATCCCTGGGGTGAATTTCCCATTTCCCATCCAATCATCAAGATTTTTCTTGAAGAGTGCTAATGAGGAGCTCTGTTTGACATAGATAGGTAGTCTGTTCCAGAGTATGGGAAGTCTCTGGGACAGGAATCTATCCCTCCAGCATGTTCTGTTTATTGTGGTGACAAGGTTTAGGTCCCTAGAGCGTGTAGCTCGGAGGGATTGGGATTTCTTTAAGTGGAGCATGTCCAACAGCTCTGGGTTTGACATAGCTTTGTATGTTAGGCAGAGATCGCCCCTGAGTAGGCGATATGCGATGGAGTAAAGCTGTAGTTTTTTGAGACGGTCTGCGTAGGGCATCTGTTTGAGGCCAGTAATCCTCTTTGTGAGGTATTTCTGTGGTCTTTCCAGTTGTTGTAGATGTCTTGTGAGGTACATACCAAAAGGGGCATTGTACTCTATAATGGGTCTAATGAGTGATGAGTAGAGGGGAACAATGACCTCTTTTTTTTCTGGATGAGAATCCTTTTGTGATGAGATGAGCCACATAGAAGGATTTCCTGACCACTGTGGCGATGTGATTATCAAAGGAGAGACTACTGTCCACCTGTGTCCCAAGGTCTCATCACATTTTCGGCATTAAGTAGACTACCAGCTATATGGTAGTTCATGGGTACACAGTTTTTACCAAAGGGGATGACAATACACTTTTTGGCATTGAGCGTCAGGTACATGCCAAATGAGGCACTGTATTCGATGATTGGCCTAATGAGGGAAGAGTAGAGGGAGACAATGACCTCTTTCTTCCTGGATGCAAAACCCTTAATAATGAGATGTGGCACATATAAGAACTTTCTGACCACAGTGGCAATGTGGTGGTCAAAAGAGAGGTTGCTGTCAACCTGTGTTCCCATATCTCTTATAACACCTTCTGTGTTCAGTGGACTACCATCGATGTGGTAATTCATGGGAAATGGGTTTTTCCCAAAGGGGATGACTACACATTTTTTGCCATCGAGCTTAACGCCATGGTTCTGACACCAGTTGTTAGTCCCAGTGAGGCCTTTCTGTAGGATGTCAACATCACTTGGGGAGGTAAGAATAGCTCCCAACTTGCAATCATCTGTGACCCTTGTCAGCCAGAGTCCCTTCATGTTGGCCTGGACTTCAGAGAAGTTGATACCAAACAGCAGAGGTCCCAGGACCGAGCCCTGTGGGACTCCACTCCAGTAATGCGGTAACAAAGGTCCAAAATAGGGACAAAGTTTAAATATTGCTCTTATAAACTTATCAGTAAAAACAAAATGAAAACTCCAGCAAAGCTAGAACTTCCACTGAGTGACCTCCCAAACCTCTTATATCAGATATCACATTGAATATATGCAAGTGACCCTTATGAACATCAGGTGTTTCAGCTAATTGGTGATTCTGAATACCCATGACTTGTTTTGTCATTTTAATGGACAATTTGAGGCCAATAAAGCCAAACCCCACTAGCTGTGGATATGCATAATTTGGCCTTGTTATGATCTCGTCAGCACAGCACAAGCAGAGTGTTTGACTAAAAATAAGAAACACAGGGCTGTTATACCCAGCTGATGTCCATTGTCATTAGGGTCACTGTAAAAATAACCCAAACAACAAACTAAAACAATAACTGAGAAGGTCACTGAAAAACCAATCAGTAAAAACAAAATGAAAACTCCAGCAAAGCTAGAACTTCCACTGAGTGACCTCCCAAAGCTTTTGTATCAGAGGCACATGGGATACATGCAAATGACCCTTATGAACATCAGGTGTTTCAGCTAATTGGCGATTCTGAATGCCCACAACTTGTTTTGTCATTTTAATGGACAATTTCAGGCCAATAAAGCCAAACCCCACTAGCTGTGGATGTGCACACTTTCGCCTTGTTATGACCAGGTCAGCACAGCATAAGCAGAGTGTTTGACTAAGCATAAGAAACACAGGGCTCAGTGTAATACTGTTTGAACTTTTATTTCCCAGACACACCTTTTGGAGTCTTTTTATGAGAAAGTCCAGTATCCAGTTACATAGGGGAATGTTGATGCTCAGCTGGATCAGCTTCACTATCAGATTCTGGGGGATGACAGTGTTGAAGGCAGAACTAAAATTGATGAACAGCAATTCTTGTTTTCTAGATGAGCTAAGGACTCATGAAGTGCTATACCTATAGCATCAGCCATGCAGAGGTTAGCTCTATAAGCAAACTGTAATGTGTCCAGTGCTGCAGGTAGATTTTAAGAGATATGATTCTTGATTAGCTGTTCAAAACACTTCAGTACCATAGATGTAATAATAGCAACTGGCTGGCAATCGTTTAGACTTGTTGCTTGAGATTTCTTAGGTAAGGGGATGATTGTCGTATTTTTGAAGCATTTAGGTACAATGGCTAGACACAAGGATATATTGAAAAAATCAGTTAGTATAGTGGACAATGCACATTCTCTAAGAACCTTTCCCATAATATTATCAGGGCCAGCTGCTTTTCTTGGGTTTACTCTCCCTCAGGGTCTTCAGAACATCAGATGTGCTGAAACAAAGCACCTCCTCACCCTGTTCAACAGGGCGCTTACTTGTCACAGTGTTGTTATCCATGTCGAATCTGCTGAAGTAGGTGCTTAGTTTGTTCAGAAATTCTGTGTTGTCATCACATGGGAAGGATGCAGGCCTATAGTTGGTTATTGCTTGTACGCCTTGCCAGAAATGTTTGGAGTCTCTTTGTTCAAAGAAGTGTCCCTGAGAGTCTGTAGGTACTCTTTGCCTCTTTTATACCTCTACTTAGATTTGCTCTGGCCTCCTTGACCTTTGATTCGAATGCAGCATTTTGTGCTTTGAAGAGCTCATATACTTCACAAGACAGCCTGGATTTCTGGTTTGCACTTATGGTGATGCTTTTGATAACTGTTACATCAACACATTTTTGAAATGTAGGTCATCGCTGATTCTGTATACTCCTCCAAATCTATGTGTTGGCTTGTCTCAGCTGCGCCTCTAAATACCGACAAGTCCGTGCATTTTAAGCAGTCCTGCAGTGCCAAGACTGCTCCCTCAGGCCATATCCTTACATGTTTGTTGGTTTGCCCCTTTTTAGTAATGGTTTAGATGGTCTGAGTCACCCAGGTGTGGATAAGGTACTGCTTTATAGGCTTGCTTTACATTTGTGTACACCTTATCCAGAGTGTTCTCCACTCATGTTGCAAAGTTCACATGCTGATGGTAGTATGGTAATGCAGACTCCAGGTCAGCCTAATTGAAATCACCTGCAATTATATGAGCAAACTTTTGGTTCTTATTCTGTAGGTCATTTAGAGGCAGATACAGAATGTTTAATGCCTTTTTGTTATTAGTACTAGGAGGAATGCAGACAGCCATTACGCTCACTTCATTGAGCTTCCTAGTTAAGTAGAAGGGCCTGCATTTTATTGACATGAACTCGATGTTCTCTGAGCAGTGAGAGGTGATTATTTTACAGTTTGTACACCAGCTGTTGTTTACACACACACATACCTCCTCCATGAGATTTGCCACAGAGATTGAATTCTATCAGCATGAAACAATGACATCACCTCTACATATATTGCATCATTTATGTTGGAGTTCAACCTAGTTTCAGTGAACACAAATAACCAGCTATTTCTCACCTTAGTTTGTGTGGAAAGCTCCATCCTTAAGTAGTCCATCTTGCTCTCTAGTGAGCGAACATTTGCAAGCAGCATGGAAGGAAGTGGAGGCCTGTGCGGATTTTGGTTTTAGTCTGACCTTAATTCCTGCTGGAGGCCTCTCTTTCTTGATCGTTCACACCTGTTTCTTTTAATGTACTTCCCATGTCCTACTGTCATCCGGTTTGACAGATTTCTGCAGTTTTTACCATGTTCCAGTAAGATTCCCACTGTTAAGAGTGCCTGTAGTGTGCTTGACTTTACAGGCCTTACAGCAAACAGCTCATCAAACATACAGCATGGCATAATTTGAAACCAGATTTCTAAGAGATTCTCAGCACTGTAGTTAAGCATACCTTTATTTCCTGGTCATTAAATATATATATATATATATATATATATATATATATATATATATATATATATATATAAAGCAAAGGGAGCACAAAACCTTACCTTCTTTGTAGGCTAGCTCTTCAGGCTTGGAAGTTTACAGTCTGTCATCACCTGATTCTTCAGACAATTTATATCCTGTCAGAGCATAGTCTAGTGGCAGACTATTCCAACAGGTCCATTACACATCCTCACAAATGGACAATGTACATCAAGTGGGGTACTACGCAGGTAGATATGTTTGCCTCCCCTCTGAATAGAAAGCTTTGCAAATTTTGTTCTAGCGTGAAAAGTGATCTGGCTAGGACAGTGAATGCCAAGTCTTTTTCTTGGAAGCGGGTGTTTCTGTATGCCTATCCTCCTCTTCCTCTACTTTCCAGGGTCCTGCACAAGACCATGTGGGACACACCCAAAATCTTGCCTATGACTTCCTTTTGGCCAGGACTGCACTGGCTTGTCCTTATAATTCACCTGGCTAGGGGCAATCATCACAAATTACCTCAAAGGATGGATCTTTCCACACAAGACAGGGGATCTCTCTTATTTGTCCTTATCCCAAATGACATTTTGGGTGACAGGGTTTTGATTTCTTTCAGGCACCAATTTTCTGAGGACATGCTTCAGGTTTTGCAGGAAGCCAGAAAACCAGTGGGTTAGAAAATCCTATGTAGCTAAATGGAAGGGATTTTTTATTTGGTGTCTCAAGCACGACCTTGACCCTTTTGCTGTGGGGGTCCCCTAAGGTCTTTTCTTAATTTGTGTGAATTGCTTAGTGCTGGTTTGGCATATTTCTCTGTTAAAGTTCCTTTGTCAGCCATGTCTGCCTGTCTGCCCCTGAGTCCACCTTTGGCTTCTGGTTTTCTGAAAGGCACCCAAGAAAGCCTATTCCTTCTTCTTGGGACCTTAATTTTGCTCTTGAAAAATTGACTCGGTCCCCTTTTCAGCCTGCCTTTTCTTCTTCCCTGTATCATTGAACTTGGAAGACTATATTGCTGGTGACTCTTATTTCTGCCAAGAGGGTCTGTGAACTTCAAGCTTTCATGGCAGCTCCTCCTTTTTTGGTTTTTCACAAGGACAGGGGTGTCCAGTACTTCTTG
Source organism: Protopterus annectens (assembly GCF_019279795.1). Taxonomy (NCBI): domain Eukaryota; kingdom Metazoa; phylum Chordata; order Ceratodontiformes; family Protopteridae; genus Protopterus; species Protopterus annectens. Next base: position 1,605,674,713 of record NC_056732.1, read on the forward strand.
TATGCTCAAAACAGTTAATGATTTGTTTTTTAATCAGTCCATTCACTTTCCCTACTTTGCTTCTTCCCCACAGACTTCTAGTGAGAGGGTATTACACACCTTGGATTTACATACACAGCTCAAATATTACTTCGATAAGACAAAAAGCATCAGAAAATCTGAGTAATTTTTTTGTTTCCTTTCATGCCAGGACATTGGGTTTGGCAATGTCTAAGCAAACCATTTCCTCCTGGATTTCTAAGGCAATTTCCTTTTGTTATTCTTTTCATAGCAATCAGCCTTCCTTCTTCTATCCATGCTCATTCTACCAGCGTAGTGACCTCTTCTGGTGCTTTTATCCATCTTGGAAGCTGCTACTTGGTCTTCATTTACATTTTTACCAAGCATCACAAGTTGGATGTCATTTCCAGGGCTATCCTCCATAGTTTTGTGGAGAGCTCTTCTCTCTCTTTCTCCTCCATTACTGTCCAGTAGCTTTTGTTAATAGGAAAGAATACTGCAACAGTGATAAGTAAACTTTGTAAGATCTTACCATAATAGTACAGGCCTTTCTTCTCATCGATGCAGTATGCCCCTCTCTCCTGCCCCTTATTATTTTCTTCTGATTGAGGGGTCCCTCTTCCATCCTTATCTCATTCTGATTCCCTTTCTGGATGTGCATGTTATTGCTTTCTCTGAGGTTGCTCTGGTTCTCCTGGGGCACTTCAGTTCAGAGGATTAGGCATCTGTATATCATGTGTGTACCTTATGCCTTACAAACAGGACATACACCTGACGTACGACACTTGGAAATTAAATGCTGTGGTGTACTGCCCAGATATTAGGCTATGCAATGCATGATGTCCCAATGGTAAAGAATACTTTTAATAATGTTTTAATACTACTTTTCTCATTCTGTTGCTTTCGGTTTTGTCTTTCCCCTTATTCTTTAGATGTTTCTGACATTTTTCAAGAGCATGTCTTAGACATTTTCTTAAAGTCTTTATCTTTCCTGAATTTTTAGACCCTTCTTCATGAGCCTTCTTTTTTAGCTTTTCCATTTTTACTACTAAGAGACTGATCCATATAATCCCCTTTTTAGCCTATCCCTTGGAATATAACCTTTAGTTACACAGTACAAGAGATTCCGATTTTAAGAGAGTAGTCACTACAGCAGGAAGGACAGCCAATGTCTATCCATACTACTGTTTCGGATTTCTTTATTGTGATTACTGAGGGAACTAATTAGTGCAAGTTCCTATATGTAGTTCATTATATTTTACTTTTCATTTACATACTTTCTCTCGCTCTCTTTTTCTCTCTTAAATACATTACCCTGGTGTAGGTTCTTGCTCAGTTGAACTGATGTGAGTATGTGCCAACACTATTCAAGTTGAGTACCTCCAGAGATCACTGAGAATAAAGTGGGACAAGCATTTGTCTAAACAGCAGGACCAAATGGCTACAGAAGATATAGCCAAAATCAGTCCGCAACCTCAATGTTGTGATTTGTTGCCAAAATGACCTGTTCCACACATCTACTGTCATGATGGCTGCACTTGCACAACTGTACTATCCTAGCAGTTCAGTGCTCTCTTTCGCTACTGTTCAGATTTTGCATGAAATCAGAAAACCTACTACTATGAAATCTTACATGTCTAAATGGAAAATGCTTGGATATTTTTCTTAATCTAAACATGTGTCAGCTTTTTAAATGCTATTTATGTTATTGATGTGAACCCACTGGACACCAATACCACTTTTTAAGGGTGACCCAGGAGCACTGTACAGTTAACTAACTTGCACAGTTACACAGTAGGGAAAGGAAGGCTAAGGGAATCAAATCCTGGACTACAGGAAGCAGCTTGTTAACAGCCCATAGCCTTGATCCTATGTTCTAACTGCCAGATAGATCAGAGTTACCCAAAGTGTTTTTTTTAACCTTACTTTTTTGCTTCAAGCAGCTGACCTTCAGGGAATCTCATTGCTCCTCCTTGTTTGTTGGGTTGGTACACCTAATACCCCTCCCCCCAGACTTGCTCTGAAAAGGGGCAAGGCTAAGGAGATCAGGGTGGCCTGGATCTTCGTCATGTTGCTGATGGTATTTTTTCCTAACCCAGCTCAAGTGCACTTACCTGTAACACCTGGTGCTGGACATTCAATGGGTGGACACTTCTCACCTCAACAAGGAGCTGATGTTGGTGAATTGTCAAACCCATATCTCAGGAAGCACTCCGAGATTGGCTCCATAGGTCCTGCCTGAGAGTTAAGACCACTTTGTGTGAGTGTGCATGTGCCACACACCCAAGAAAAGGAACAATTAAATCTCCCCTGTTAGTGTCTCAGACTTCACAATTGTTAATTGAACACTGAATCTGGGTAGTAGTCAGGACTTTATCCCACAGTGCCAGCTTTGCTAGAGTTAGAGGACTTGTTTCACTCGCTAAGTCTTAGTTTGTATTATTCCTTTATTAAAGTACATTTGCACTGCTTTGTTGACCCATCTTCCTTGAAAAAGCCTTCCTTTTGAGCCAACTGTTTGGTTCTTTTTAAAGTATAGTATTGATAACCTGTGTTAATAGGCCAAAGTCTGTGAAAAGCACAGACTGTGAAGAACAAGCTTTTCGTGTAAAGACACAGGTTTTAAAAATCACCATCCATTTTATTTTATTTTTTAAATAATCACCACTCCTCAATAGGCAACTTTAGCAATATGTGTGCTGTAGTAATCTTTGTTTTCTTCTAAAACTGCTTCTAAATTTTACATAAGTTAAAATGTATCATTATTTAGTGCCAGCTAAATCTTGTAGAGTTTAAAGCCCTCACTGCAACACAGATGACCTCAGGTAGACTCACAGCCTAGATGCAGCAGGACACAGCCAGGAATGGCGGGTTCAAATGGCCAATGCAGGTTTAGGCATCCTGGGGGAGGGAGACTAATGAACCTGCCACACTTGTGGCTCACAGCAGATTCTGGGAGAATGTATCAAGTAGCAATGTGTTAGCCAGATGCAGGGGCTGACCATACAATGATATGCATGGTAACTAGCATGATGTATGCTTGGAAGCATGCATGTGCCAATCAGGTCCAAAAACTTCAATTCTTGCAGAACATATGTCGTAGCAGCCCCAAGGGTAGTAGGATGTAAAGATATAAACTCTGAAGCTGCCTGGATGATGGCCCAAGCACTGGGCAGAGATGATCAGCAAGCATGGTGGAGAAAATTTAAAAATATAATACTGTGTATTGTGTAAATTATACACCCACCGTTCATACTTTTGCATTACAGTCGCATTTAGTTAACTTGACTTGTAGGCATGACAATAAAAAAGTTACTTATATTTCTTTGGGTTTTTCAACCCCTGAGCTTCTCTTCATAAGTTAGCCACCAAGTCTAATGTGTCTTCAGATGTAAGCTGTCCCTTACATATAAAGTCTCTTCAGCTGAGGTGACATCATTAACAGTTTTAATTGTATCCAAGATTTTTTAAGAAGTAGACTTGATTTTTGGTTGTCCTTCGACATCTACTATCCTCTTCATCTTCCTGCTGCTTTTCAGGACATTACCAGATAAAGCCTCAATATTTGTCAGTTTGCATACTTCTTCGGTAGTGAGCTTCATGTGCTTCTCACTCCAGTATTTAACAAAATCTTTGTTTCAGCTCAGCAAGTGTAGATGGTTGTATACAGCATGTTTTAAAAGTGCAAGTCTGCCAAAATGCTTTCACACTGATGATGTAAGTAGCTTTATTAAAATACTGTCAAATGCACGCACATGGTGTACTGATGCTTTAACTGCATGATCCAAGAGCTGCAAGAAGGAAGTTATACTGGATGGCAGGAAAACCAAATGTTACGATTTATTGTGCTATTGTGCAGAATAGTGTTATCTAAAACAAAAATGCCTCAGGCGGGAGCCCCTTTGAGGCTAGATAGTGTTATCTAAAGCAAAACCACCTCAGGCAGGAGCCCTTTTGAGACTAGATAGTGTTTTACATGGAGAAAGAAGTAAATGTGTAGCTAGTCACTAAAAACTTAATTTATAATCAATGCTCTTCTGTTACCTTTCCTGGCTGAATTAGGATGTTTATATGTTTTTAATGCATCAGAGCATCAGAAATTGCCTGCTACTAGACGTTTACTTTTACCTACTAAATTTCTGCCAAATAAAAGGAAAAGCATCTCTTTATTAAACTTATAACTGGATGCAACGTTTTCATCTCTTTTTTAACACCTTTATTAAATTATCATTTAAGACATAGACATATTTAAATAAAAGAAAACAAAACAAAACATGCAAGATGTTGACAGTTACAAACATTACATATTCAACGTATTCTTTTATACAAATATCGTCAATCGAACATTGCATAAATTGATCAATTCCTGCCTTCCTTTAAACTTCACTTTTCCTCCGAAACATTATTCTGCATGTATTGTTTCAACAATTTCCATTTTTTTATGTAATTTGCTCTTACCCTTTTCTGAAGATCCTACTTTCAGTACTTTTATCTCTGTTACAATATTCACTAGTTAAAATACAGTTGGTTTATATTTAATTTTCATTTTCTAGTAACTGTTTTTTGGCAGCCATCAGAATTAAACTTAACAAGTCCTTACTGTGTCTAGGCAATTCAGATCCTGTATCCCGACTTAAAAAATCATTTCCTAAGTTACACCTATTTTCTCACCCAATATTTCTGACAGAGTACTTTGTAGGGAATTTTTAGTCTGCCAATTCATTACACTCCCAAAACATAGGTTCCCAGTTACCACTTTCTGCCCCATCACACCTCCAACTTTTGCGATTTATTTGAGGAAAAATTCTTTGGAGTCTCCATGGGGTATAAAACTACCTATGCAAACACTTATAAGCAAAAATCTTAAATCTTCTAGACATTGTTGCATATTAGGGAGCCATATATATGCCCTGCCATTGTTTATGGGTGAACTGCTTATCCAATCTCTCTTCCCAGTCTTTTCTGACCTCCTTTGACTGATTCATATAGTTATCGTGTAGTTTATATGCCCTACTACTTATCCCTTTTTAATAGCACTTCTGTTCTAGATTCAACTAAAATCTCTACCAGAGCAGGTCTTTCACTTAGGAATCCCCGATTCCTTTCTCTATGCATGTATTCTGATATCAGTTCTTGGTAGTTCCTTCGCTAGTTTTCTCTACTCACCTCCAACCCCGTTGCCTATTCTCTGTACGCCTAATTGCAGTCATGCCTATCAGCAGAATCTCCTTTCTCCATTCTCGTTTTGGCTCATTTATTAGAATGCTTTCTGCTACATTATGAATATAACATTCCATATGCTATATTACGAATATAACATTCCATATGCTACATTACGAATATAACATTCCATATGCTACATTACGAATATAACATTCCATATGCTACATTACGAATATAACATTCCATATGCTACATTACGAATGTAACATTCCATATGCTACATTATGAATATAACATTCCATATGTCTGGTGTTATTCTCTAAGGATCTGCACCCAAAATCCCACACTCTCCTTATGTCTTGATTCCTCCCATGCACTATCACATCATCATTCCTTTCCACTCTGAGTTATACCTTTCTGCTTGTGCTGTATGTATGAGCCTTAACACAGTGTCTCTAAAATATGCCTTCAAATCAGGTAATCAACATTCTCATCTCACTGAAGAGAATAAAAAGGAAATACACTTGTTGAGATAAATAAACCTTTTTAATTTTATGAGCAAATAAACTTTTTTTATAACTCCTGGCACTGTTTTACTCCACTGGCGTTTGTTGTTACACATTCTCATCTCATTGCTGAAATGTGACGTTTGCCATTTCTTCCAAAAAAACTCCTTTCAAAAAGGCCTTGCAAAGTTTGTGGGACATTAAGGCAGACTCAGAAATACCCACATGAAAGTTAGAAATAGCTGCCAATTGAACTTTAAGAGTAGAAGGAGATGAACCTGCATGGAAGAGTTCAGCTAAAAAATCCAGGACTATCTGGATAGAAGCAGTGAAAGGATCTATGTGCCTTCCTTGAGCCCAATATGTGAAGCGTTTCCACTTACTCAAATAAATCTTCCGAGTGGAAGATTTATGGGAAGCTATCAAAATATCTCGAACGGAGTGAGATAATTGAGGAAGCCTGGCTAAGGTTGGAATTGGAGGAACCAAGCAGTGAGGTTCAGAGAGGGGAGGGAGCGATGAAACTGACCCGACTGATGGATCAAAAGATCAGGAATCCTTTGCATTATACTAGCCTGAGATGTGTTGAGAGGCCTGGAGTTCTAAGCTACCAAACTTTTGCCATTTATTAGCAAGTTCCCTTCTCCTTGGATACTTATGTGATAGTCCCTGTGCAGCTGACCTTTGTTACTACTTTCCTCATGAGAGAAGAGGAGTAAATGAGGAGATGCTCGATCCTTGATCTTCTACGCTTCCGTAAGCGCTGTAGCTCTCGTACTCTTGGCAATATTCCAAATATAGGCGTTCGTGAAAATCTACTACTAATCATTAGCGGACCGGAGTTCCCCTGTGGCGACCCCTAACCGAGAAAAGCCGAAAGACAACAACAACACTAAGAATACTGTCACCAGAAGAAATCATTATACTAAATTTGTGCCCACCACAGCAACACACGCACACACACACACACACACACACACACACACACACACACACACACACACACAAACAACAGCAAAGTGTGTAGATACAGTTAAGTAGAAAATTAGGGAACATCATCTTCAAACCTTGGTTATTGGCCTCAGCAAGAGGTTCACCATCCAGTAAAACTAAACTCTTTACTTTTTTTTTTCAATACAAAATCTTCAACACACACATACTCACACAAACGCTCTCTCAAGTACAGGTCCACCTTTAGTTTTCACATAAAGTGAGCACTGGATAACAAACATGTACCTCTCAACCTCTAAGCACAAAATATCTGGACAAAGCCAAAAACAATGGGGGGGTGCAAATGTTCAGCATAAGGGACAAATTTAAATATTGCTGTTATAAACTTAAAAGTTGGCAGAATACAAGGTTTTGTATTAGTATGCACTTTCTGATATGACGTCTGAAACTCAACTGTCTGTCATTATTAACTTCAATCCTCAATTATTACCAGAAATCCACAAAGTTTATAAGGAAAAGACCAGAGATATGAGGAAAAACCTGTCCAGTTGAGATGTAAGGCCACAAGAGATATGCAAGTTAGACTAGGAACAATACTGGGATTTGCAGAACACAGCAATGCACAGCCATGACCATTCATGGTGATCCAATTTTGTCAGCTCTGCAGGTAAACTGTTAATGCAACAGAAACCAGACTACTGAAATTCAAAGATGATATAAAACATGGCGAATGCAAAATTAAAATTGTATTAATTTTATTTTATTAAATTAAAATTTATTTTTTTTAATTAAAGCTCCTAAATACTGTATCTCATACATGGATCTCCTCAAATTATCTATGGTATAATCCCCAAGTTATTCTCATTAGGGGTAATTTATAATCATCAACCATGGGATGGTTAATGCCAATATGTAACCAAATGGGATAGGTTATTTTGAGCACAAAAAGGGAAACCAGCTAGGCTTAAAATGGCCTGCAATGGCAGCTAGCCTAGTACTTGCATATGAACCTATAAATAAAAGAAAATGATATATAGAAGGAGATGCAATATGATTGGAAGATTATGGCCATACAATTAATGTAAACTTTCATTTCAAATATACCAGCGCACACAGAGTAACGGCTGAAATCCTGACAACCTTATTTGCCACTGTCAAACAGAAAACTTACAAATTAGAATGCAGGGTAATACATGCTAAGTCTGAGGTTTCAGTAGCTTTAAGAGTATTCTCCCCTGATCTGAGGTACATTGATCTCAAGGTAAATTTAGAAAAGTAGCCAGAGTGTGGCGGATGCAACCCCTGCAAAAGCACGTTAGTAGCGTTATCCGAAAGTTTGAACATTCTCCATGACACCTTTTATTTCTGGACATAGAAGACACACGGTTTTGTGTCTTGCACTTGTGATAAGGAGATGTCTACATAGTGTTTAACTCCCACAACTTGATGAACTGAAATAAGACAGGAAAGTGCTGTCCACACTTATCAAAATAGTAAGGTACCAATCACATCAAAAGAGTTGGACACAATGTGCTCTGTCAAATGAAAAATTCACAAGAAATAAACCTTTATCACTTACTCTATTTTCTTCATGCAAGAATACAGTGTAAAGCACTAAACAGTAAATGGAAATGCAGAAAAGGTATCTAAACTTAAAATCTCATCTTGACTATTACACAGATGAAGTATGCCAAAAATGTACAACTTTAAGCAGCAGAGCAAAATATGTTCAAGTCATTCTGACATCTTATTGGCTACAATAAACCAAAGATAGTCAGCTAGGCTCGCCGGTCTCAATAAAGGCAGCTAAAACAGACATTGCTGCTTTAATTACCTAGATATAATAAGGTGTGAAGGCAAGAAGAGATTATACCTGGATTTTTCTATCAATTTGCTTTAAAGTCTCGCCTCGAGGCGTAATGCAGTAAATAAATATCATTCACAGGAACTAAGAGAGAGGCTGCAGAAACATCCCTGGTTAGCTTACACTATATTCAATCTAATTAACATCGCCTAGAAAAATTCTCTGAGAAATCACAGTCCCAGCTGACTTAATATGCTGTGGAATTACGAGGGCTGCAGAACATCCTACTCAGCTGCTCTTTCATGTAACAAATACTTCAGCCATCTCCGATGAACTACAGCAAAATCAATATCAAACCAATTAATACAGACACTCAACTTTTAAAAAGTCAAAAGAAATGAGGTTTCAAAAGTGTTTATTAGCTGTGTGAAGTATCAGACCGCTTCTAAATAAGAAGTCTGTTATCTAATCAGGTTACACTCCAAAAAAAGCCAAAAGAAAGTAATTATGGAAGTTCAGTATACTTGACATTTTTGATCACACATCAAATAAAAGATATCAAGAAAGATCAGCCTGGTTATGATAAATGAAGACATTTTATAGAAGTCCTGGAGCAGATGAAGCACTGTCTGTTATGATGACAATGGGGTGTGAAAAAACAGAATTACAATACAATAAACAAATTCAGCTTTCAGCTGCATAAGAGTGGACTGCATAGTTCATCTAAAATTATAGAAGCTGGTCTACTACATATATTTTACAGAGATTGCATATTAAAACTTAGAGAAATGGCAAACCATACATTAAAACCTGACTAGAGAACAAATTTCCAGCAGGGTATTAATCTACAGGTTGTTGTTGTTGTTGTGTCTTTCTGCTTTTCCCGGTTAGGAGTTGCCACAGCGGAACTCCGGTCTGCTAATGATTGGCAGTAAATTTTTACGTACCGTGTTGCCAGCTCTGACGCACAACCTTCAACGAAGGTACGCCCATTCACGCATGTCTCCACACAGAAGACGCTTTAGCTGAGAATCGAACGGCACAACGTCTTACTGTGAGGCGACAATGCAACCACAGCACCACCACCGCAGTATGCCGCTAAAAAATAAGTCTAATGTTTCATGGTAGCATATTAAGCTTCCGTGGAGTTCAGATTGTAAGGAAGCTAAAGGCCACCATTATTTTACTCTTGCTAAGCAGTAGTTTTGCTGTTTAGTGAGTGTAAAATTAAAATAGAAAATAAAAAAAAAAAAAAAAGAAAAGTGTTTGTGTGTGTGTTCATGTAAAAAAAAATATAGAAAAGTGTTTGCGTATGTGTTCATGCGTGCATGTGTGTGTATAGATATGCGTATGTGAAAGTGACAGTGAGTGACATGAATCAAGCGGTTATATTACATTCGCCAAGCAGTATTTTTAATTGCTGCGGTGGTACGGCGGTAGCGTTGTTACCTCACAGCAAGAGGTTCTCCCGTTTGATTCTCGGCTGGGCTTGGGAGTGCCTTCTGTGTGGAGTCTGCATGTCCTCCCCGCGGTTGGGTAGCGTTCAAAAGACATGTGTGCGTAAATGGCCTTCGTTGAAGGTTGAGCGTCGAGCTGGCACCACGGCGTTTTGTAAAAATATACTGCCAATCATTAGTGGACTGGAGTTCCGCTGTGATGACTGCTTGCCGGGAAAAGCCAAAAGACAAACAACAAGTGATTGTAAAATTAAAAGAAACATTAAAAAAAAAGGAAAAGTGTGTGTCTCTATGTTTCTGTTTATGTATGTGAGTGTATGTGTGCTTACATGCATGAAAGTAGAAGTGTGTGTGTGTGTGTGTGTGTGTGTGTGTGTGTGTGTGTGTGATCGATCGATCAAGCAGTGGCAGTAGAAGCTAAAATTAAGATGTACGCATACTTAAAAATCCTTTATTGGAGGAATGTCCATAATACAACCACCATAAAAAACTGTTGAGCGCTTTCGTACACCCTCTTAGGTGAACTTCTTCAGAACAATTAAAAACAATTCAGATGCACTACACAGCTGTGTAGATATTTAAGTGCATCTGAATTGTTTTTAATTGTTCTGAAGAAGTTTACCTAAGAGAGTGTACGAAAGCACTCAACAGTTTTTTATGGTTTTATGGTGGTTGTATTATGGACATTCCTCCAATAAAGGATTTTTAATATTCATCAGCAGCCTTCGGAAGGTATTTGTCTGGTTACACGTTTGTGTTTTTTATCTTTTGGAATGTACGCATACTTCTCAACCTCTTAGCTCAAGAAATCTGGATAAAGCCTAAAATAAATGGGGACAAAGGCTCAAAAATAGGAACAAATTTAAACACTTCTGTTATAAAATTAGAAAGTAGCTAGAACAAAAGGATATGTTTTAGCATGCATTTCTAAAGGAAATAAGGTCTGAAACTCAAATGCATGGCATTGTTTATTCATTTCACTTTCCAATGAATTGCCGCTGGCAAGCCAAAAATTTTATGAGCAGCGTACAAAAAAAAAAAAAAAAAAAAAAGAGAGAGAGAGACAGATAAAAATCTGGACATTCATTGAAAATCTTATATTTTAGATGTAAAATACTTCCTCCAACACCATTTACATATACTACAGCAAATTTAAAACATTAGGCAGAGGAACTATTTTACATCTAAAATCTGTAAAAAAATAATATAGTGATAAAAATAAATAAGTAAAACAAAAACAAATTTATAGACAGCCCGTTCTTTAAGTACAATAATGCCCGCCAGGCTGTGTGTGTTACTGTGTAAATATGTATTATTTATTGACATTTGATTATTGGGAAAGTCGACTGGGTAGAAGCCCATTTTCACTGGAGGCCCAGGGAGAAAAGCTCCAAACTATTACAAAACATTTTTAAAAATAGAAGTTATGTTCTTACCATAACGTTCCATGTTAGTTGTCTTCTTCTCACCTTCTTCTTGCTGGATGGGTTCGGAGCCGACTGGCCACTCTAAAAGCTCGAGAGTTGGTTCCACCGGCTCGAGGCTCCCCTTATATCCCACAATGCTAGGCGAGAGTTACCTCAGATCTTGTTTGTAAGCTAACCCCAGCTTATAATAGTAACAGAATAACTATAAACAGAGTCCACCTCTAACAACAGAGAGAAGAAGGGTGACCTACATCCTGAATCAGGAAATATGCAAAGCAGCATATGCCTAAGTAAAGAGGTGGTAGAAAGAGAGGTCACAATCACAACTCCTCTAGGTCTGTCCAGGCCAGGGGGAAGGAGGGTGGAGAAGAAGGCGAGAAGAAGACAACTAACATGGAACGTTATGGTAAGAACATAACTTCTATATGTTAAGTTGTCTATCTCGCCTTCATTCTTGCTGGATGGGACCGCCCCTAGCACCTTGTCCTGGGTGGCCTAACGGAACAGACTCCTGAGAACAGTGGAACCAAAGTTAGCTCTATGCCTAGAAGCTAAATCCAACTTATAATGAGAAATGAAAGTGTGAGGAGTAGCCCAAGTAGCCGCTGCACAAATGGTGTCAATAGGCAGTCTGTCTTGGAAGGCTATGGAAGTAGCCAAAGCTCTGGTGGAATGGGCCTTAGGTTTGTTAGGCAGCCTTTGGTGTCTAATTTCATAAACAAGGGAAATCAGAGATGTTAGCCATCTAGATAATGATACCTTTGAAACTGAAAGTCCCTTTCTGCCTTCTGCATAGGAGACAAACAGCTGATCAGATTTTCTGAATTGTTTTGTTCTATCCAGATAGTACCTTAACTGACGATGAACATCTAGCCAGTGTAATTTTTGTTCAGACCTATTGGAATATTCTGGAAAAACACAGGAGGTCAATGCTTTGATTTAGATTAGACGTCGAGGCTACCTTAGGCAAAAAGGACGGATTGGTTCGTAAGGATACCCTGTCCTTATGGAACAACAGATAAGGAGGTCGACAGCTGAGTGCATGAAGTTCAAACTCTTCTAGCTGAAGTAATAGCTACCAGAAAGGGCGTTTCCCATGATAGAATTTTAAAAGAACAGGGGGCTGCGGGTTCAAAGGGGAAAGGATTAAAGAACTCAGAACTAAATTTAGGTCCCATGGAGGAGGAGGATTTCTTATAGGAGGTCTGAGAAGAAAAACTCCTTTCAAAAAGGCCTTGCAAAGTTTGTGGGACATTAAGGCAGACTCAGAAATACCCACATGAAAGTTAGAAATAGCTGCCAATTGAACTTTAAGAGTAGAAGGAGATGAACCTGCATGGAAGAGTTCAGCTAAAAAATCCAGGACTATCTGGATAGAAGCAGTGAAAGGATCTATGTGCCTTCCTTGAGCCCAATATGTGAAGCTGCTTCCATCTTTCAAATAAATCTTCCGAGTGGAAGATTTATGGGAAGCTATCAAAATATCTCGAACGGAGTGAGATAATTGAGGAAGCCTGGCTAAGGTTGGAATTGGAGGAACCAAGCAGTGAGGTTCAGAGAGGGGAGGGAGCGATGAAACTGACCCGACTGATGGATCAAAAGATCTGGAACTAGGTCCAGATGCCAAGGTCCAATAGAAATTGATGTAGAAAGGGGAACCACACCTGTCGAGGCCAGTAAGGAGCAATGAGGATCAACGAGGCCTTCTGAGCGATAGCTTTCTGTATCACTTGAGAGATTAGTGGGAAGGGGAAATGCATACAGAAGTCCCCGGCCAAACTTGGACTAGAGCGCCTCTGCTGGGATGGCCTGGTAAGGAATAGAGTGAAATAATCTCTGCACTTGCTGTTTTGGGGAGTAGCAAAAAGATCGCAGCAAGGCTGACCCCACTTGAGAAAAATTTTTCTCACAACAGAGTCTTTCAGAGACCACTCGTGAGGCATGAGAATAGCTCTGCTCAACTTGTCCGCGATTTGATTGGACTTCCCGGGGATGTGCATTGCTATCAGAAACCGCTGAGAAGAAATCGCCCATTGCCACAATCTGAGTGCTTCTCGACACAGGGGGTAGGACCTGGTTCCGCCTTGTTTGTTGATGTACCACACTACAGACATGTTGTCTGTCTGGATTGCAATCGTTCCTAAGGGAAGAGAGTCTTGAAGGGCTTGCAACGCTAAAAGCACTGCTCTCATCTCCAGAATATTTATGTGCAAGTGGCATTCGTCTGGTGCCATGTGCCCTGGACCGCCCTGCCCTGATAATGCCCCCCACCCGATCAGGGAGGCCCGCTGTCAGAGTAGCAACCGGAGGGGAGGAACAAAGGGTCTTCCCAACAAGAGCTGAGGGGAAGACATCCACCACATGAGATGATTCCTGCGTGATCATCATGGTGATGGACATTGGAAGTTGCTGGTATGACCATTGTGTAAAGAGCATCCATTGAAGGATTCTCATGTGGTATCTGGCTAATGGAAGCAGAGGTATGGCCGCCATAATTCCCAACACTTTCAGAACTAACCTGGCTTTGATTCTGTTGTTGTTGAAAAGGAGTGAGACCAGTTTGTGTATGTCTGTTATTCTCTGATCTGTTAGCCTCAGACATGTCTACTGTGTCTAGATTTGCGCCTATGAAGGTAATAGTACGACAAGGCAACAAAACAGACTTTTCGCAATTTATTGAAATGCCTAACTTTTGACAAATGCGAAAGGTGTAATCTCTGGCCATCAGAAGGAGATGCTTGGTGGGAGCTGTGAGGAGCCAGTCGTCCAAATATGGAAACACCTGGAATCCTTGTCGTCTCAGGTGAGAAGCTACCACTGCCATGCATTTGGTAAACACCCGGGGGGCAGTGGTGAGACCAAAGGGCAGGGCTCTGATTTGAAAATGACTGGTTCCCAGCCTGAAGCGGAGGAATCTTCTGGAGCATCTGTTCATTTTTATGTGATAGTAGGCATCCTGAAGGTCTATAGAGCACATCCAGTTTCCTTTTCCCAATAGGGGAAGGATGGACTGCAGCGTGACCATCCGAAACCTTGTTTTCTTGACTGATCTGTTCAAGATACTGAGATCCAAAATTGGTCTCCAGTCCCCTGTTTTCTTTGGAACTAAAAAGAACCTTGAGTAGATTCCGATCCTTGCTGGTCTGCTGGAACTGGCTGAATTGCTCTTTTGCAAGCAGCTTTGAAATTTCCAAACCGCTAGATCCCTTTGAGCAGGTGGAACATCTAGAAGGGATTTTTGATTGGTTTGGAATGCTAAGAAAGGGAATAGAATAGCCTTCAGAAATGACGGACTGTACCCATTTGTCTTGAGTCAGGGATAGCCAGGCTTCTGGGTACAGTGACATCTTCCCGACTGCCTCCAAGGTGGGCAGTCGGGCAACACCTCAGGGATGCTGAAAGGGCTTATCAGAGAAAGCTTCTCGATTGCCCTGGTTCTGGAGCCCCCTGCCTCGAGGGCGGCGCCTACCATTGTTATTCCCGCCTCTGCCTCTGGCGGGAACCGACTCTGCGCCAGGCTAAGTCCCTTGAGATTGTTTACGAACCACATTTTCCCACTTTTCTGGCCTTTGGGGTAAGGCCTAGAAGGAGTAGAAACGGACTCCGACGGCAGAAAGAGTCTTGCCATCAGTCTCGCACCTAGTCAAGGTTTCTTTCACTTGAGGACCAAAGATAGATGATCCATCAAACGGGAATTAGTGAAAGACGCCTTGAAGGGGTCCGCAAAATTGCATAGCCGCATCCAGGCATGCCTACGTAAGGCCACACCTGTCCCTCTTGGCCTGCTCGCTCCATCAGCCGCATAAGAAAGGAGGCGCATGGAGGAGTTGGCTATGGAGTTAAGGGTAGCCAGCTGAGTGTTCATCTTATCTTGAAAACCCGCAGCTGTAGGGTCCTTCAACATGTCACTCGCTTCTTTAATCAAGTCCCTTTGAAGACGAAATGGCACAGGTAGTTCAGCTACGCATAGCAAATGTCGCTGACGAGAACATCCGCTTCCCCGCCTCCGTCCATGGACCTAGATTCCTTGTTAGGTGGATGGACAGGTACTGAAGGATCAGCTAGTTCCTTCTTAGTGGCAGCAGCCACCACCATAGCATCCACAGAAACTCCTTTGTCAAGAACTGTTTGTCTGCTGGTGCTTATGAATTTTGAGTGTCTCCTGGGAGTGGGGTCCACTGAATCAGGAGCCGCCCATGCCTTTTAGCCACCACCTGCATGAGGGGGTCAAAGGAGGAGACACCCAGGAGGTGGAAGGACGAGAGCCAAACGCCTCAAGGTACACAGATTCATCCTCCGAAGGGTTGAGGGCTGGCCAATTTCCCTCTGCTTGAGGATTTCTAGAATGTCTGCAAAGAGACATCTTCAGAAGGGGAACGGGGAACCCTCGAATCCTCTAAATCTGTGTCAGATGTGATGGACTCAGGTGAGTCAATGTGTTTCTACTACTTCCTCTTCCGAGGGGCTCTTCTGCCAAATCAGGAGAGGCCTCGAAGAGGATGAGATCCCCACAGGGGTTCCTGAGGAGCTGGCTCTCTGCGGTCCAGGATGAGGGAGTGAGTCGACTTGACCTGAGGCACAGAGGGAGGGGCGGACGGAGCCGACTGTGGAGTAGAGCCAGGCTCTAACACACTCCGCATGACCTCAACACCCCTGTCAGGCAGAGCCAGAGGTCCCCGCCCGAGAAGCTGAGAACCTCCTCGGCACAGACAGTGATGGCTCCGAGGCCAATGTCGGAGCCGAACTCACCAGCCGGCTCTGAGAGGAAGAGCGGGTCGGACAAGGGTCCGATGCCACTCACTACCTCGGAGCCGACGAGGGAAGTCCGGCGCCGAGATTCTTCGAAAGAAGAAATCGGAGCCGACGACGGGGCCGAAGACATCTGTATCGGCTCCGACGCTACCACAGTCTCGGTTCCGACGCCGCCCGAGCTCAACGGAGTCGGAGGAGGAACATATTGATGGACAGGGGCAGGCATCAACTGATGAGTCGGGCTCTGAAGCATTTGGGCCAGTGCCTCGGACTTAAGAAGTCGACTCACTACCCTCTGAAGGTCGTGATCCGACAGCCTCGATGACCTAGAGGAGTGAGATTTATGGCTCCGTTCAGACAGCAGAGGAGATGCTGGAGCCGAATGAACGGAGCCAAGGGATGGTGACCTAGATCTCTTCCTAGATGTCGGCTCCAAGGTCTGGTCGGGGCCGACAAGGATTTAATACCTCGGCTCCAGCCGGAGCCGAGGGAACCACAGAAGTGTAGACTCATCGGCTCCAGCCAGAGCCGATGCAGACGTAGGTTTAGAAGGTCTCGCTCAGTAGCTGGAGCCGAGGACCTAGAAGCCTTGGAGGGCTTCCCAGAGACAGAAAGGGAATCCTCAGGCTTAAGTAGACCCCTTAGGATCAACTTGTTCTTTCTTTCCTGCAGGACCCTGGGACTGAAGCCGTGGCATACAACACAGGAGTCCTGCAGGTGCAAAGGCCCCAGGTAGACACAAGAAGTGTGACCGTCTGTCAGATACATTTTCTGACAGCACGCATCACACTTCTTGAAGCCTGAGACCTTTGTGTCTTTAGACATCCTAAAAGAAGAAGGTGTAACCACACACACTCAGTCAGACACACTGATTACACTTATCTTATTTTAAACTCAAAAATAAAACAATTAACTAAAGTTTTATTAAGAGTAACACACACACACCACTAGGGAATGGGGGAAGGCCAAAAGGCCCGAGGGAGAACTTCTAAGTTCTTGTGAGAAAAAAACGGGATTTTCTGAAAAACAGGGGTAGAAATCCACTAAACTAAGGGAAAAGTAGTTAAACTTAAAAATATAGGGTTTAAGTATTCTAACTTTACTGAAAATACACTTACCAACAAGCCGGTAAAAAACCAACACCTCGACGTAGTAGGGCAAACCAGATCTGAGGTAACTCTCTAGCATTGTGGGATATAGGAGCCTGTGGAACCAACTCTCGAAGCTTTTAGAGGGGTTTTAATGGGAGCCGTAGGCCGGGAGCCGAATGGAGCCGGGGTCGCCCCAACCCATCCAGCAAGAATGAAGGCGAGATAGACAACTTAACATCAATAATTTTATAATCTTCAAACATAAAACAAAAACATTTGCAGTTTAAATAATTACAACAAATTAGACATAACATAAAAACACTGGTTAAAAATCCATACAAGGTATATGATAATCATTTACTACTTAGACAGTTTGTAAAGAAATCAAAGATAAGAGTTGGTCTAATACAAACAGGAATTGCAATATGAAATGTGGGAAAAACTGGCTTATGGTATATTTAGAGAGAAAGTCCGGGTGAAGAATTAGATAAAAAGTAAGTGAAGAAGGGAGAGTAAGGAGGTATAGGGAATGAAAAGGTATTTGTTCACATTTAGGAATATAGTTTATCCTGGTTTTAGCAAAAAGAGAGACAGATTTTAGCTAGGAAGTCTTTCAGAATGGTTTTGAAAGATAGGAGGGAGGATATACACCTGATTGATACTGGTAAGGAATTCCAAGCCTTAGCAACCTTGTATGAGTACAGACAATGTCCAGCAGATCTGACAGATTTGCAGACAGATAGGAGATTTTGTTCACTGGATTGCAATGACTAACCTGTAAAATAGTTGTGTACAATGTTTTTTAGTGCTGGACAGGCAGATGGATGCTGGATAATTTTACAGGTGGTAAGAAGTTGTGTATATGTTAGCTGATGTGGCAGTTCTAACCAATTAAGGCTTTTCAGTACTCTACAATGGTGGACTCTGAAAGGGGTATGTGCTGCAAATTTAGCAGCTTTGTTATAGCACTGCTCAAGTTTTAATTTTTGTGAAGCCTGCAGGCTAGTTAGCGAGGAGAGTGCCATGAAGAAAAGTGGTGAAAATATAAGTAGTGGCAAGTATATTCTTAGCTGCGTTGTTGGGAAAGATTTTGGCTCTGTAAAGCATCCCTACTTTTTGATGAGTTTTTCTTATGCAGGTCGAAAGTAAGATTATCTGTCATCCACTATCACCCCTAACAGTTTATCATGAGAAGTGACTTCAATGGTTGTACTATCAAGAGAGAGAACTTTAAATTTTGCTTTTTCATAAGACAGAGATTTGAGGAAAAAAGTAGTAGTTCGGTCTTTTTGGGGTTGAACATTTGTTGTGAGTTACGAAGCCATGTTTCAGTAGCTGTTAAAGCTTCCTTAGTAATTTTTTGGAGATGTATCATGTTGTTAGATGAACAAATGAGAGTGGAACCATCTGCTTATTGTATTAGGGTGCCCTGTTGTGTGGTAGTACAGACGGTGTTGATGAAAATGTTAAAGATAAGGGGGATCAAGGATAGATAGAGCCTTGTGGTACACCAGTGGTGACTAGGAGGTAAGGAGAGAGCATGGATACCATTTTACTGACTGATTATTGAAATAATGGCCTTCCAGGGGTGTACAGGCCCTCTGCTTGCAGTGTCAGACCTCAGAACACCACTAGGCATGCATTATTTACACAGTAAGACACACCATCTTGGGCATTATTGCTTGCTTAGCCAATACTATATATAGCCTTGAATGCACTCATACACACATTAGGAATCAATATTAATGAGCAGAAGACAAACCACCTGAAGATTTAGTCTTATGGCTAACTCCTACCCCAGCACATTATCCTAACTTTTTATCTTAATCTGAGCACAGCTTGTCTAAGAAAACTATTAGGAGGACTACACTTCAACAGCATGTGAATTAAAACCCACCACAAGTTAAATGAATAGCAAGTAATACCCTGACCGTGGCAATATACATGTTTTAAGTGACCTAGAATTTAGATGTGACATCCAAGATGCAGTGTTTCAAGACTGCATATACTGATCCGCCAGCAGTTAGCACTGCTGAAACAACTTAAGGAAACGACCATCCCTCAGTGCACTGATCCCTATGAAAAATGAATGAGGCATAGCATATTACATGGTAATTAAACAAGCTTCAGTGGGCAAATTAGCAAGAGGGAAGTCTGAGATTACAGTTTCACTTTCCCTTTTGTAAAAAGAAATATAAGAAAATTCACATGGTTATGATTATCTGCTTAAGTCCATGGATACCTCATCCAGACAGCATCCTACCAAAGCGTGCCTATTTGTCATCTGATGAGGTTTACACAGCAGACCCTCTTTTCATCTGATTTTCATGGTCTTCTGACTTCATTAAATTAGCACTTATTAACTAGGAAAATGTATGATTCCTCCTGAAATCCTAACACAAAAAGGGCAAATGTGATGGTGACCAGGTCTTAAATGAGTGAATTCAAATGCAAAATAGGACTATGTAAATGAAAAACAAAATATCAGTGTAACCTTTTCACTTCACAGTACTTTAGCATCCATTTGATACAAAGGGTAATAAAGGACTGGAGAAAAAGAATTTGACAGCAGATCCATTCCTCAATGAAGGAGATCAGAATGAAGACAGAAACTCACTAGATAAAAGAATAGTACCTGTGTCCCAAATCCTCATTCTATGAAGATCAAAACAGTAAGATATGGAAAAAGAAATCAACAAAACTAATTTTAATTTCATAATAGGAAGAGGAGGAGTAACAAGAAAGCATCCATCCAGTCAATAATAACTCGGACGTAAAAGTTTGTTGCTTACAAAGTCTGGGTATTATGGTCAAACACAGTATAATTCCATGTACCAAATGATAATCTTTCTTAGAGATGCAGTAGAAAAGGGCTTCCATTTCAGAAAATTCACATGGCCACAAGTGCTTCAATTATACAAACAGATAAGAAACATAAATTTGTAGTGGCTGCAAATCAAGACTGAGAAGATAGAGGATGGATTAAAATTGAGCCCAGCTTGCAATGTGACAACACAAATGATGAAACAATGGCAATAAAAAGGGGAGACTTTTAGACCAAATGATGAAGTTCAGTGAATAAGATTTGCAAAGGCAGAAGAGTAGCTAGTTCAACCATTTTCCAGTACAGGTCCCACTAACTAGCTCCCTGCATCCTCAAAAAAGACGTCTGCAAAACTTACAGGATAGTAACAACCCCCCCCCCCCCCCGCTCTTCAAGTGAAGAGCTTAAAAAAAATAAAAAAATTGCCCATTCCTTCTACTGACACCAATGAGATGTAGGACATGCCCCCACCCCAACTCCAGCCACTCAAGTTCTATTTCCATGCCCCCGACCCTCCTACTTCATACCTTAATTAAAAAAAAATCTTATTTTAAACTATATCTAACTGCTTGCTACACTATAGTTTGCACCCTGCATGGAGCGTTAAAGTGCTCAGGTTTTTACTTAACAAAAAATCTTGTTTTCTTTTAAACTGTAGCAAACTGTTTCCAGCAAATGTATGTAGCAAGCAGCTGCTACAGTTTATACCCTGAACAGGGCACAACAGAGCTCAGGTTTTGAATTTAAAAAATGTTTTCTTTTAAACTCTAGCATACTATTCACTACAAATGTAGCAAGCAGTTGCTGTAGTATGTACCATGCATGGAACGTTACGGCACTCTGGTTTTTAGTTAAAAAAACAAAATCTTGTTTTCTTTTAAACTGTATGAAAACGCTTGCTACAGTTTAGAGCATACACAGAGAGACACTCTGTTCAAGTTTGACCGCAAATGTAATA
This sequence comes from Protopterus annectens, assembly GCF_019279795.1. NCBI lineage: Eukaryota > Metazoa > Chordata > Ceratodontiformes > Protopteridae > Protopterus > Protopterus annectens. Next base: position 1,605,695,646 of record NC_056732.1, read on the forward strand.
CTGGCTTTTAATGGAGGCACGATCATGCCCCCATAAAACTTTGTGTCCTATGCAGTTGCCCCTCTTGCCCCACCCTACCAGTGTTACTGTGCAAAGGTCAGTAAGAAAAGATGACAGAATTTGACATTCCAATGAAACTACTGCCATTTAGAAAAACAAAAATCCAGGACAAAGACATGTCTTGCCACAAACCTCCATATCCAGGAATAAACTGATTAATGGCTGTGCGACACTGAGGCAATACAACCTCACTTGTCAAAAATGCTCTTGTTTAGAGCACTGCATGACTCTGAAGGACACGGTCAACAAATGACTGATAACACTTGCCAGCTTTTTCTGCACTCCGGAATTCTTGTCCAGTATACTTGCTAGGTCAACAGTAAACAAGCATAGACAACCTGGATTCATGCACACTTAAGAGACAATATATTGCATGCTCCACTGTGCTGAAACTACAGACTAAGTGCATTCATTCATAAGTGCCTATATGAGTATATGTTTAAAATAAAGTTCGGGTCAGCAACCTGACTGCACAATTGGCTGAAGGTTTGCCAAATCACCAACCTAAAGTGTAAGGTACACACCATTACAATAGTCCAATTAAGATACAAGCAGTGTTGAGGCCACTGTCACTAAATCTGTATATGGTATAAGGTGCATGACCCAAGGTTATATTCCTGAAACGAAAATATATCATCTTGATAAAGGGTGAAGTCTGGCCCTTTAGTGTGAACCTATCATCAAGTACACCAAGATCACAGATACTGGAGACAAGTCCCGAACATTTTCCACTGTAAGTTATTACCAGAGAAAGCAAAAGAAGATATGACAGATGATGGTAGCATTCATAAGCATGAATCAGTATACATTTTTGCTGTACCATCCACTGAAAGAGAGAGTCTATGCAGCCATTCAAAGCAGACAGAACAAGCACAACTTCATGAGAAAAGGAGGGGAAAACTTTTATAGTATCAACATAAGACTGGTAGATACCACCTCTTCCAGCAAAAACATCCCTAAGCAGAGGCATACACACTGTGAAGAATAATGGAGTCGACAAGGTGTCCTGGGACACACTACACTCCAAAGGAAAGGCAAGAGAAGAATTAGTCTTGATACTAGCTGTTTTATGCTGTCCAAGAAGTAAGAGACAAACCACTTAAGAAGACTGTCTGCTAAGCCACAACAGCATTCAAGGCTTTGAGTAATATCTCACTGTCCACACAGTCAATGCCAGACCAAGAGGGACTAGAATCGAATTAACTGCCGACCCCACACCATCACAAGGTCATTAACCACTCAAATGAAGGTTCTCTCAGATTTGTGCCTCTGCCTACAATATGACTAACGATATAAGAGGTCATGGGATGTTAAGATATGAATGTTTCTTTGTGTACACCACTTCTAAACAACATTTCCAAATTAAGAGGTGTTAAAAAGAGGGTAGAAATTTTATAGAGTGCTAGCAATGTTGGCTTTTTAATGGTCAAAATTATCAAAGCCTCTTTTAACAAAGACGGAAACACTCTGGTTCTAAATGATTACCAAACATTTTGGAAAATAGCTGCTACTAGCAATCTGAAACATGACATTACTAACCTCAAAGGGCCAAGGTCCAACCATCACAACATATGTCACTAAGATGAAAAGGCATTTGCTGTACTCAGTATGCATTTGTACCACTATCATGCTCAATGAGTGAACTAGAGAAAAAGGAGAGTCTCATCTTCGCAATCTTACTTGCAAAGAAATGTGCATGCTCATAACATGATATGAAGAAAATACTTTGGGATAGCATATAGCTGGGCTGCTCTCTGTTTACTAACATGCACCAAGACAGACACCCCTCTCCCTCTCTGTTCCCTGTAGGGTCTCTACAACTGTCCTTTCAGCTTACTGTTTTCCTTCTCAACATTAACATTTCTATTTTTTGATCTTATTCAGGTTTCTGCTACCTTAGCTTTTGTTCCAGAAGCCAGTTTTGCCATGGTACTCTTCCCTTTAGTCATCCGTCTACTTGCCTTCTTTCCCATTTCCTCCTGTGTTTTAGACACTTTTTCAAACTTAGAACAAACAGTCAGTTTTGATCAGCTGAGCAAGTTATCTAGAGCTTGTGGTCATTAAACCCAATAAGAGTGACGAAGGACTTCTAAAAGTTCTGGGAAGAGAAACACCACTGGCTAAACCTTTAGCATCAAGACTGGTAAAGCAGCATGACATGCTAGAGCCAGCTTACTTATATGTCCAACTTACCATATTTCAGCGAACTACAGGACACCCTCTGTGACCAAGGAATGCCACAATACCTACTTATATGAGCTGGAGTCACTCAGCATTAAACCCAATACTATATTCCTGGGTGATTTCAACAACCAGCTATAGACTGGAAAATGTGCCACTACTAATGTGCAAGCCCAGAGATTCCCGGACTTTGTTTAGACAAATGCTCTGGATCAACTAGTCAAAGTACTCACTATGGCAGTGGTTCCCAAACTTTTTTGATTCTTGGCTCCCTTGAATCCAGGTTTTCCCAAGATCCCCCCCCTGCGGCACACATAAAGTGCATATTTCATTTATTTATTTATTTGACATTTGTTTAACAAGGCTGCCCAGCTGGCCTAGGAGACCTGGGGAGAAAAGCTCAAAAGTACAATAAAAAGATAATTACCAAAAAAAGTGTACATTTTGCTTAACAGCATAACACTGATCTACTATGGTTGAGAGGTATGCAAACCTAATGGCAACCTTATTAACTTTAAGTTTATAAGAGCAATATTTAAAATATGTCCCTATTTGGCTCTGTCCACCATACCTCTCAACTGTATAGATTTTTGCAGAATGTCCAGATTTTTGCCTCAAATTTTTGGTCTTTTTCTCATACAGTTATTGTTTTCTAGCAAATCACTAGCAGATCACTGAGGCTGAAGTCAGAAAATAATGACAGACAGTTGAGTTTCATACTTCATACCATTCAGAAAATTCATACTAATGCAAAACTTGCATTTCTATCAACTTTCTAAGTTTGTGAGAGCAGTACTTAAAAGTGTCCCTATTTTGTGCCTTTGTACCCCCACTATTTTTGGCTTTGTCCAGATTTCTTGATTGAAGAGGGTGACAGGTATGCATCCAGTGGTATGGTCCAGACTTACACAGACCTCATTGCTGCTGCTGCCAGGGATCACTCTCACTCTCAACTCCCTTGACACACACACACACACACACACACACACACACACACACACACACACACACACACACACACACACACACACACACACAACACAGTCTCTTTTGCATTCATGCACGCTTTCACTCACACACATCGCTCTCACTCTTTTCCGATCTCTCACACAGTCATAGTCACTCCCTCTTTCATACCTACATTCACTCACACATCACTCTCACTCTCTCTCTCGATCAAACACACACACAGTCACTTTCTTATTCATACCTGCATTCATTCACACATTGCTCTTGCTGTCTGTCACACCCACATGCCACACACTCACTCACGCATTCATTCATACATCCCTCTCACTCTTCCGATCTCATACATACACACACACAGTCACTTCCTAATTCACACATTGCTCTCATTCTCTCGATCTTACACATATACACACAGACACACAGCCAATTCCTCATTCATACCTGCATTCATTCACACACCCACACACAGCTCACTTCTTCATTCATTTCTGCATTCATTCACACATCGGTCTCACTCTCCCGATCTCTCATACACAAACAGCCACTTCTTCATTCATTCCTGCATTCATTCACACATTGCACTCACTCTCCCGATCTCTCTCTCTCTCACACAAACTCTTTTGCTTTCATGCACGCATTCACTCACACACGCAGACAGACACACACACACATATAGGCATTCACTTACCTGGCGGCCCGGTTCCAAGTGCTCCACGGCCCGGTGGTTGGGGACAGCTGCTATAATTGATGCCAGTTCTGCTAAAAAGCTACAGTGTAGGTCTAGACTAAGTCTGCCGCAAACTAATAGGCTCAGCTGCAAAATAAACTGCAAACTGTTCGTGGTTTATTTTGCAGCTAAGCTTATTAGTTCACAGCGCCCCTGTGAGGAAGCCATGGTTCCCCAGGGTGCTGCGGCGCACACTTTGGGAACCCCTGCACTATGGGAAACAATCTCCTTGACATCGACCTCATAAATATTGGTGGAATTTGGTTCCATTCCTTGTGTAACATCCTCACTTGTCAGGTCTGAAAAAAAGCAGTTTCCTTCAAATTAAAACTAAAACACAAGATATCAATTAGAAACTTCTCCAAGACAAACTTCCTACTTCTAAGTGATACCCTGGCACATTTCAAATCCCCCCAAACCCAGAAGACTGTCCTGTTTATATGTAAATGTACACCACTAATTTATATCATAACATAAACAACTGTGTAGAAGCAGCTGCATCAAGCAGAAATGAGCACAGTGTGAACCCTAAAAGCAAACCTCCCTGGTGGAACCACAATATTAATAAGTTTTATAACAAAATGAAGAAAACTATGGCCAAACATAAGAAATTAACCATCAAGCATTTTTAAAATAAACTAAGTAACACGGGAGTCTAATTAAAATCGCCAAGGCCAAATCGGAGCAAAAATAGACACCCAAAGGACAGCTAAAAGATTTTTTTCACTTATGTTTGTAATCTCAAAAGGACTACATAGCAGTGCACCAAGATGACTGTGCAAGACACCATTCATACTGAAGTTGAAGATACAGCAAACCTGCTGACCAATAAATTAATCTCAAACTTCACTCCCCTCACACTCCCAAATATCTCACAAGAAATGATCAGAAACCAATACGTCCCCAGCTATCACAAAGGACCAAGTCTTGGATGCTCTCTCAAAAAACAAAAATACTGCATCTATGGGTCCTGACAATATCCTTGGATATATCCTGAAAAGCATGAAACATGACTTATCCATGCTGCTAACAACAGTGTTCAACCTCAGCCTCCAAAAAAAGCTTCATAACAAGCAAATGGAGGACAGCAACACTCAAAAAAGTCAGCTGTACTAGGAAGGTCCCTTCACCGACTTGGGTAACTACTGAACCATACGTCTGATTAGTCTCATATGTAAAGATTTGGAAAGATCTATAAGGACAGGGGAACCTCCAAACACTGTAGCAATCTCAGTTTGGTTTTGACAAAGGCTGGTCCTGCTTATTTAACCTACTGGAAATTTTTGAAAAAGTCATCAAAACAATAGACAGAGGGAAGATGGTACACGCTGCCTGCCTAGACCTGGCCAAAGCCTTTGACACAATACCCAACTCAGGCATTGTAGAAAAAGCTTACTAAATTAGGAATAAACCCCTACATCACCACTGGATTGTCAACTGGCTCACAGACAGGATAGCTACCTCCATAAAAAAAGCAGTCACTAGTGGGGCCCCACATAGCTCAGTGCTGGGACTATGCCTGTTTGCCACCTACTTCTCATAAGTGCAAGCAAACCTCAGGGGTCTTTGGCTGACCAAGTTTGCAGACTACTGTAAGCTAGGAACAGTTACTGAATCCCAAAAAGTCTCAAACATCTTGCAGGAAGGCTTGTCCCAAACAAATAACTGGTGCCAGAGTCCTGGACTAAAGTCAAGTGCCAAAAAAGTGTATTACTGTATCCTTTGAGAAACTGACTGGCCCCACAAACTAACACATTGACAACACACCCATAAGGGTCAATCCAGTAGTTAGAGATTGAGGAACATACACAGTCTACGGTCTAGCATTTGATTTGAGCAACATGCGTCTACTGTTGTGAGTAAGTCCTTCTATATTGCTCTTATTTCAGAAATGTCATTGTCCAACTGTACTCAGCCCATATCAGGTCCATCACTGAGTATAATGCCCAGTTTGGTATCTACCTATCCAGACATATGAAACAACTATACTGCCCACAGAGCTACCTCACAAAGAGAATACAGCAAATAAACCACATAACCAACACAGACCACCTCAAAGCCCTATTGCTACACTCAAGTTTCTTACAGACTTAAGACGTGAACTGTGATTAGCCTAGAAGGCATCACCTGACCCAGTATTAAAGGGCCTACTGCACATACACAAGTCAAATGGTATCAGATGTACTTGATACAGAGACCACAACTTCTGTAACATAAACAGAACAGTTTGGAGGTAGAAATATATATCCCAGAGGATACCACTACTCTGGAAAAGACTCCCAATCCATGTAAACAAAGCTTATCCTTGTTTTGATTCAAATACAATTTCAATCAATGGATGAAAATAAAGAAACTTATCTTGGGACTGACCCTTGTCTTACTAATGAACAGAGGCAGTATCTAAATGCTTTATCCTACAGTGGGGTCCCTTTTCAATAATCAACTGTATGACCCCAGAATAATTTATTCACAAATAGGAAGTCTAGGAATAAAAATCATGGCACTGGCAAAGGTAATTTGAACACCTACTGGAATAACATGGTTATGCTTAAAATGGCCCTTCAGGTAGCAATTCTAGTATTCACCTATGAACCAATTGCCTTCCCAAACAACTTATTTCCTGGACTGCATCTTTCTACTGGCCCCCACACCCCTTCACAATTCCAAATATGTGCCTCACACCCGTGCTCTTACTTCCATTGCTATCCTTTTCCCTGTCCTCTTGTACGTTTAAGAAATAATTTAATATACACAACTAATGGCCCCAGATGATGTGCAAAGGTTTCAGGTCCTTAAGCATGTCCCATGTGTTCTCCCCATTTTTCTTCAGCAGTGGATCAACTGGCCTGTAATGCTTCAGTGATACCTTACTTCTATTTCCTACAACATGTCTGCACATCGTCACTACTTTACGTTTTCACATGTGACACCACTCATGCTACAGGGCCTCCATCTTCCCTCTAATCATGTTCCTTCTGCCCTTTCTCATTCTTTGGAGCTATCTAGACTTCAGTGTAATGGAATTATGCTATTCATTCTTGGTGATTCACTCTTTTCCCTCCAAGGATGTAAACATATCCTCTTTTTCTCCCTCCTATTTCTACCAAATAGCAAGTCTTACTAGTAACAGCTCTTCTCCACTTCTCAACTGCCTTTAGGCTTCTCTCTCTTCCCCTTCATCATAGTTCATTCTAAAGTTGAAATCCCCATCTCATATCGACCAACCTCAATGTCCCTCACAGTTGTGAAACCATACATCCTTTCACACATCCTCACTGCATTCATAAGGCCTCCTCTACTACTGTTATTGCTTCCTGACTGCTCCTGTTCCTCAGCTTCCTATCTGGATGCTTCCTCCTCCGCACAAATACTGTCATTTAACACTACAGAACAGTGAATGCTAATTGGTTACTTGCACAGCGAAGTAAGCCTCAGCCTCTCACTTCATGTCCAGTCTTAGCCTTTCTTTTGCTGTTCTCACTCCCTTTGCACCATTACTCCCTTTCTCAAATTTTCCTGAAACTTCTCAAGCCAGGGCTCCTCGATTAAGCTGGAGAAAGATGCTAATAAAGTTGAAATTCAAATGAAGAAATCAACAATTTTATTGGATTCATCCCATTAACGTGCCAGCAGAGTTGTTTTTCTCCTTTCCTTAGGTGCCTGTAAACCATGGCTTCCAGCAGTATTACTGACTTCTAACTCTAAATAACCAGATTCACCCTAGTCTTACCACACACTTCCCAACCCTTTATTCTCCCATTATCTCCCAGTCACTCTCTTATTCTTGATTGCATTTCATTCCAGATATGTGTCCAAACTTCTCAGGCATTTGCATCATTACCTTTAGTGTCCCACTTACCTCTTCTGCTAACAGTATATAATCCACCATTAATACCCTAGACTAGAACTACATTCACTGCTCTCTCCCCCTTTCTCTCTGACGTGCCTTAACTTTCTAGCCAGCTCTGTTATTACTACAATGAATAAACATGCTATCAGACAGTGAGGTCTGGTACTACTTTCCATGCTCACCTCTTCGGAAATTTCTCCCATTAACTATGACCTTATAAGGTCAGTCTGTGCATAAGGCTTTCAGCCACCTTCTAAATTACTCTTTAAATCCCTACTACTGTACTATTTACCAAAGAATATGCCATACGACATTATGAAAACTTTTATAAATCAAATAAAACTACCTGGATGCTTCTCCATTCCACTTAGTTCCATCTTTTTCATACAGTATGTAAAATGCCCCACTAGTTACAACTGCTTGCATCTCCTTGGCTAACCTGCACTGTAATGTACCCACATATTCTGGGAGTACAGAGTTTGGTCTAGTTACCAAAATTTTCATAATCATCTTAACTACTGTACTTATCAGTAAGATGGGTCTGAAGTTGCCAATGTGAGTGAAGTAATTTTGTTGTTTGGTAATACTACTATCTTAGCAAGCTTCATCTATGGTGATAACGTCACCCCTCCCCCATCATGATGTTTTCATCCCTTTAAACATTCACTAGTGCATCTCTTGGCCTTCCTCTTATCCCTCGTTACTGCTTAAATCCCTCTACCCTAAATCTCTCATAATTAAATCAGTACTTTTCTTATTACTACCCTTCTTTACCCTACCAATTTTACTCTGTTAACAGACTCCTCACCTTATAATTTCATCCTCATTCATAGGAGGTGACTAGGCTACTGATCCAGGGGGGGGGGGCGTTTTAAGCCTAGCCTATTACACCCATTATATTTTGAGAGAAAAGGTCTAGTCAATGCCTAAGGTTATTAGAAATGACTGCCATGTCCAAGAGGGATGTGGGAGCTATTCCTGGCAATAATTTATGGTGAAGATCACCTTATGTCTTTGAAGTAAACAACTTAACCATTATACCCACCCCCAATTCCTAATTCATTTCAATGTTTCCCTATACCTACCTATTAATCCTACTTATCAATCTCTATATCTACCTATAAATCCTACTCATTATCTTACTCTGGTTTACTCCTCCAGTTAATCTCTACTATCCATAACTGCATCCCTCCACGACACACTATCACTTATCTATTCATCCTTCTAAATCCAAAATATGCCACTACATCTTCAGTCACTAGCATTTCTCACTGTGCTCATACTCTGTCAACCAGCTACCCCAAGTCTCTCTCCATTTTTACTTACCGGCACCGACTGCACAACAATTAAACCAGAACAGCACATTTCTCTAGCATCTCCTCTGGAAAAGTCAACATTAATTACATTGGCACCCTGAAACACAAGAAAGCAGTATTGTTCCACCATTATTTTATTTATTTTATTTATTTATTTTACATTTGTTAACCGGGCTAGTCCAACTGGATACATGTCCATTTTCAGTGGAGGCCCGAGGAGAAAAGCTCCACTAACTACTACTTAACAAATTAAAAATATACAAAGTTATACAATAAAAAACATTAGCTTAGGCTTCTTTCAGGCTATCTAAGTATTTGAGTACAATGTGAGGCTTAGCAGGAATCTAGGTTAGATGATTTGCTAGGTTAAGATATGTTTACCATAGACATAAGTAGCAAAATCTAGAAATATGAATAAATAAAGAGGGATAGACATAAGCATTATTAAGAGGGGAAAATGAAGTAAGCTAGAGTAATGACGAAGATGAGAGATAGGTCAGGTGAGAGTAAAGGAGGGAAACAAAGTGAGAGAGAAAGGTTACCCAGGGTTATTGCAAGAACATAGCCAGTGGTTGTTTAGGTAGAGTTTTAGATTGGTTTTAAATAGTGGAATAGAAGTCAGTGATGTGAGGTCTGGTGGGAGATTATCAAAAATCTTATATAAACACAAGCTCAAATGTAAGTGGCTCTTTAATAGCCACATTGCTAACTGGACAATAACAATGTGACAGGATATACATTCTAATCCTGAACTCCCTCATCTAAGCCCAGACCCCACAAAACCAGGCCCACATATGGTGAAACAGCAACAGGTTACTTGTCCAACCATCTAGAACTTAAAATACCGCACAGTAACTTAAGAAGTCTCCAAAGCAAAATCACATAAGGTTATGCCAGTATAGCCCACCTCTCATCCAATCTCTTCATAGCCACAGAAACATGGTTAAAACCAGTTAGCAGGTACAGAAATACTTCCAAGAGGATATAATCTACTCAGAATAGATAGAACCAACAAAAACAAAGGTGGAGTTGCGGTTTTCTACAGCAAAATTTTAGATCTCTCCGCTTACACTGAAACTATACCCACTTTCAACAATGCTGAACTTCTCATATCACTCCTCAGATTGAATACTCACAAATCTATAGCCATCATAGGTCTATACATAACACCTAGTTACAACATTCCCATTCTGGAAGAGATCTTTTCCTGCGTCTTGGTCAACATAAGACTGGAAAGCAACTTCTTAGGAGATGTAACATAGACTGGCAAAAGATAGCCCAGTAAAACCCAAACAATTGAATTCAGCTATGCGGCTTCTTTCATTTGATTAAGGCTCCCACTAAAATTAACAAGAACACATCTAAAGAATCCATCCTAGTCGGAATCCTAACATCCACCCCAAACAATCTTGCCACAAGTAGCATCCCACCCAATAGCCTAAGTGACCACCAGCTACATCAGACACCATTGATACAACTGCAGTTGCAGACATTATACATCACTTATAATCTATCTAGTCATTGTCAGTTAAGCATTACATGGCTCAATCAAATCTTGCCTCAAACCTCGTTCCTTCTCTGCATACACAGTCCCCAAAATTCCCATTTTTTTCCTATGTAGTTTGCTCCTTCCCTATTCTAATGATCCCAATTCCAGTTATTTTAGCTTTTACTATATTTACTGTTTCTAGTAAAGTTGGTCTAAACTTAGATTTCCATTTTTTAGCAATTGCTTTTTTGGCAGCCACCATAATTAGACTCAGGAAAGTTTTACTACATCTAGCCAATTCCGATTCTGTATCATAGCTCAAAAAAATCATCTGCCCAGTCAATCCAATAGACTCACACAGCATCTCAGACAAAGTGGTCCGCAGGAAATCCCTAAAGTCTGCCAGCTCATTACACTCCCAAAAAACATGTTCCCAGACACCTCTTTCTTGCCCATCACACCTCCAACATTTGCTATTCACCTGAGGAAAAATTCTTTGGAGTCTACTCGGGGAATAAAAATACCTATGTAAACACTTGCAGACAAATATCCTAAATCTTCTAGACTTTGTTGTATATTTCGGAGATATACATATATCCCCCCATTATCTCTTTGCAATTTGCTTATCCACTCCTCTGATTGATTCTTATAATTATCATACAATATTGTATATTAATTATTCCTTTTTTAATGGCAGTTTCTGTTCTAGATTCTATTAACAACTCTACCAGTGCTGGTCTTTCATTTAGGACCCCCCTATTTCTTTCTCTTTGCCTATACCCTGGTATTAATTTGTGATAGGGAAGGTAATCTATAACCTACAAATAAATAACAAAAAATATATACACCTAATAAGTGGTTACATCCCACCAGGGAATAATACCCAATCAGTAGAATGTTTCCTTCAATGGCTAACTGAAAACTCAACTCATGAAACCCTTGTTCTCGGTGACTTTAACATCGATTGGCTCAACTGCTCCTCTCCTAACCCCAGTAACTTTATCAACCTGTTTGGATTCAGCCAAATTATACAGCAGCCTACCAAGATTGATAAAAATATTAAAAAAGAGTCTATTAGATTGGATACTATTTATTAACCTCCCCACCTTCCTACTATGCTAGCATACTACCAGACTCTTTCAGTGACCACCAGCCCACTTTTCTTCCCAAATATAAATCACACCACCACTCCAATCCCATACTCCAAATTATTAGGAACAACAAAAACTTTAATCTCCTTAGATTCAACTAAGAACTTAAAAATTTAACGGGTCTACCCTCTACCAATTACCTCTAGATGAAGCGGTTAATCACTTTAACACCGCATTCTTGACAATTCTAAACACACATGCTCCAGTTAGAAGAACCAAAGTAAAATCCAAAACAGCACAATAGCTAACCAAAGATAGAAAGATAACAATTTCACAAAGGAATAAAGCATGAAAAATTTGGAGGAGAACTAAAAATCCAACAATTCAACAAAAATACCAGGAACTAGGCAGCAGCACAAAAAAGGCAGTACTAAAAGATAAGAAGGACTATTTCCTCAACCTACAAAACACTCATCAAAACTATCCCTGGAAATGTTAGACTGGTATAAACAAGATACTGCATCCTGGCAAAGCCAGCACCCCTTCTCCAAATACCAATAACCCTGTCCAAATGTAGCCGAATCTTTCAACAAATTCTTTACCAAATCAATTCAAGCATTGGCCCTCCAACAAGATATTACCCCAACTAATAATACTCAAAACAATAGCCCACCAAATACTACATTCCACCTCAACTCAACCCCCACAAACTATATTAAAAAACTCCTCTCTAAATTAAAACCCACTACTTAAGCCGCTGACTCTCTACCTGCCGAATATTTACAAATAGCAGCAAAAGAAATAGCTATACCCAACTCCATCCTCATTAATCGGTCTATTTCACAGCCATCATTCCTTCAATCTGGAAAACAGCCTATATTACTGCCCTACATAAAGGTCGTAATTCTACAGAAATATCTAACTATTGTCCTACTGCCATCCTCTCCCCTTAGCAAAAATCCTAGAAAGATGTATCCACCACCAACTTACGGGACACTTATTAAAACACCAACCCCTTTCCCACACCCAGCATGGTTTCCGGCCTGCCCACAGTACTACTACTGCCTTATTAGCTTTTACTAATATGGTGAACCACAACAGAAATACTGGCAAACTGACATCTGCATTATTTTTGGATTTGTCAAAGGCCTTTGATATGGTCAACCATGAAAAGCTTATATATTCCCTCAGTAATCTCGGCTGTGAAATGAAGACTATTTCCTGGTTCCAAAATTATCTTATGGGTAGAAAACAGGCAGTACGCTGGGATAACAACCTATCACCACTGCTACCCTTCACCCTTGGTGTTCCACAAGGGTCCATATTGGGTCCCCTATTGTTTTCCATATTTACCAACTCCCTCCACACCTCCACCAATGATGCTTCAATAATTCAATATACAGATGATTCCACACTACTCTGCACTGCAGATTCTATGAATCAACTACTTACAGTCACCCAAAACCTTTCATTCTGTGGAATCCTGGCTTGTCAACCATAAATTACTGCTCAATCCTAAGAAAACAAAACTGCTAGTATTCACTTCAACCCGTACTGCCATTTTAGCAAATTCCTTTTGGACAGTCTCCAGAAATGGGACCATTATTACCCCTGACTAACATGCAAAATTATTGGGAATAACCATTGACGATAATTTGAAATAGGATATCCATATTAACCAAACAATTAAAAATACTAGGCAGCCTTTATAGGAATAAACCCTTCCTTACCCTCTCAGCTAGACTTGCAATAGCACATACCCACCATCTCTCCACACTTACATAAGCCTCTCCTATCCTAACCAACATCTCCAAAACAGAGTTATACAAGCCGTCCACATTACCATCAAACAGCAAAATTTGAAACAGGGTCTACACATAATACCCATCACTGCAAAAACCTCAAGTCTCTAGGATGGCTAGAATTCTCCCACCTCCTAACCTGTAATCAACTAATACTTGCCCATAAACTTCTTCATAACCCAGACAAAATAACAGCACTCACACACCTGCTCCAACTTCACTGCATTTCAAGAAATCGCCACTCTAGTGTCAAACTCCAAGTCAAAGTCAACAAATCTAATAACTCAGCAGGTGACCCACTCTATTGCAACTATATTGCTAGGATTTGGAACTCTCTTCCTACCATCATTATCTCTGAAAACTCTCTACCCTCCTTCAAGAAAATTATAAAAGACCACTTCAATGTAAACTGGTTATGTCCCTGCTCTGCACCTGGGTGACCATTATCCCCCTCATTTCACCTTTATCACTTTCCCAATTCCCATATCTAACCTCTATTAAAAAAGCCCTACTCTATCTAGCCATAGCTGTTTCAACAGAATCTACAGTTCTTACCTCCAACCATTTCTTCTCAGAATCTCATCTGCTATCAATATTTATACCCTATGTTGTGTAAATAGACTGTATATAAAGTTTATCTGCATGAATGTCCTTATATTTCTTGTAGAATGTAATTTAGTAAATTCTTAGATGTTTTCTTAGGCCTCATACTATTGACTGTATTACAAGTATCTTTAAACATCTAATTATTATGTTAAACTGTTTTTATATTGTATGTTGGAGCTTTTCTCGCCGGGCATCCACTGAAAACGGACATGTGCCCAGTCGGACTATCCCGGACAACAAATGTAAAATAAATAAATAAAAAATAAATAAATTACCTTTCCCTTTCTAGTTATTTGCTCCAATACCTTGGTTCCTTTGCCAGTTTTCTCCAATAAATTCCAGCCCCCTCTTGCTTATTATCTGTATCCCTAACCACAGTCATTCCTATCAGCAGAGCATTTTGTTTTTTAGTTAATTCTGGGCTTATTCCTGGTAGGCACAGATGTCTCTACACATTTATTGGCATGACTGTACAGGTTTTCTGTAAACAATTCTGCATATGCAGCTGTGTTCTCAGGGTTTGGAGGGAGGGGCTTGAACCTTTGCCAAGTTATCTCTCAGTAGATGGATGTCAAAGTAAGCTTTATTGTCATTTAGAACTACATGTGTAGACAAAATGAAATTTTGTGCATCAGCTCAATTCTTGACATTACAAAGGAAAGTGAAACAACACATACAAGTAGAGGACTAAACATATCTAACGTATACAATACTACTCCCAGTACACACAAGATAAGTGCAGAGACATTTACTAACACTCATATACAAAAAGAATACCCTCCCCTGAGTTAAATTAACTACCCTATTTAAAGTAATACAAAATGCACTGCAGATTGAAATGCCTAAGTTATTTATCTAATATTGCACTTGAGTAAGTTAAATAGTACGGACTATGGATATATATATTGCACAAATAAATAAAAATTGACTTATTATATGCCCAGACTCTTGGGACAAGTGCCGAGTTAAGAAGTCTAATCATTCTTGGGTAGAAACTGTTACTGAATCTTGTAGTCCTGCAGTGGATGCTGCAATATCTCCTGCCCAGTGTTTGCCTTAGAATAGTTGTTAAATGTTACTGGGTTAGCTGGGGACACAAAATTGATTTTTATTATAAAGGAGATAGCTTTGTGGTCTGACCCTACCAGAGAGGGGGGGGAGGTTGGTGTACAGCACACAGCATTCTCCCATGTTTGTAAGCACCAGGTTGAGTATGTTTGCACACTAGTGAGAATATGGACTATATAGTCCAAGGTGTTTGCAATTACAAAGTCCAGGAATCTCTGGGTCTGTATGTTTGGGGTCGAGTAAATACCCCAGTTTAAAGTGGGGTAGTTGAAGCTGCCCATGAATATGGTAGTAGGTTGAATGAAGGCCTGCAGTAAGTCCAAGTATGAGTTATGGCTGTCTTGAGTCAGACAGGGTGACCCATAGCTTGCACCGATATTATATGGGACTCTGTCTGTGGAAATCTGGACATGGAGAAGTTCAAGAGCATCACCCTATTTGACTAGTTGTGAGGTGAATTTCTTTTGACATAGGTTGAGACACCTTCACCTTTGGTCCCTGCCTGTACCATGGCTGGCCTGAATATATGGAAGGCACTGTAGCCATGCACTAATGGGGTGCTCTCTGTGACTTTAAATGATATCTCAGTAACTGTATAGATGCACACATTCTCCAGGGTTAGCAGCTCCTAGAGGGAGTGAAGTTTCTTGTTTAAGATCCAGGCAACGACTAGTAACACTTTTAGATTCCCTTGAGTTAGTTTTGCTATGTTAGAAGGTTTATTAGTTTGACATTGCCTAAAAAAGGTACCAAGGGGGAAGCAATGTTTTAGCCAACATTTGAAAGCCTAGACAGGACAGGTGCAGGCCATCCTTGGCAAAGCACTGTGATCTGTTGACCATATCCTCCATGTTGACAAGTATGTGGTGTAATGACTTGAGTGCATGGGTGATATGGTGGACCATGGCCCCTATTAGACAACTGGCTGTTATCTTCTCCTCATAAAGTCTAGTGAGTGGGAAATCTGTATGTCTCATAATGGAGTCTCCTATGATTAAAATATTGGGTAGCATGTTGATCTGCCTTATTCAGTTTTGCAGTTGAGACTCCAATGGTTGTGGCTATATTTGTTGTGTTAGGTGTTGTTTGGGTGGAGTGCTTTTGGAGCTGCTGAGGATTCTTTTTGCAGGGTGAATGTCTAGGAGGTCTTTGGGGTTTAGAAGTTGCTTTTATGTGTCTTAGTATATGTTGGTTTATGCAGTGGGTCAGCATTAACGTGCGGTGGGTTTAATGCTTACATTACCGACAACCTGAATGTTATTTTGAGTGCTTTTGTGTCGGTCTTGTCTCTAGTGATACTGTGTAATTATATCTCTCACAATATTAAATCCATTTCTCTAAGGATTAGCTGGTTGTCACTGAACATGGGATAATTTCTACATTGTATCAGGATACCCATATCTACCAAGCTGCTGGCTGAGCTATTGGGAAAGTGCCTATCTATGGTGACAGGTCATTTTTACGCAAACTACAAAGGGGTGGTATAACAGGCTAACTTAGATAGTGTGAAGGTAGAAACTACAACTAGGCTATTTATAACTGAAGCCATGTGGCAGTGCTCCTCAGTGCACAAACAAATTGCTCTTTGTGCAAATAAATACTGGGTAAAGACACAGGGGAAGTTTAATAGGGAAAATGTACTTTCTATGTGCCTGCATCTATAAAAGGCACTGCTAAACGGTACTGCTCGGCAAGCAGTGGAATTTACAGACTCAAAGAAAAGTGACTAAACCAACTAAAAAGCACTCTGACCAAAGAAAGGATCTCACTTTAAGCCTCCCTGTGCATTTCCCAACTCAAACAGTTCAGATAACCTTCCTATTGCCACTAGAATTGCAGTCCTAGTTTTCTTAATGTAAAACACAATTTAATTAGCCAAATGTGAAAAGGTACCAGAAATAAATGAAACAACTAGCTACAAGTAATTGCAAGCTAATTCGAAGGCAGGCAAGCCAACAATTAGAAACATACACTTTAAGGTAATTTCAAAGCACAGTAGCAGCAGCTAGACCAAGGAAAAGCAAACACACTTTACAGTCATGAAATGTAGAAAAATGTAATACAATAATTTGAAAATGCAGCAGTAGTCTTCAGAAATAATTTAGACAGGAAAAATCTTTCAATTTAAAGTATTTATCTAAGTCTGGATAGCAAGAGATGCAAGCCAAAGACTCTGAGAACACAGACATGGAAGCTAAGGGTTTGAGCTCTGTGGAACTGAGTCAATAGCCGAGCAAACATGCCAAATTTACAGACTCGAAGAAGAGTGACTACGCCAACTAAAAAGCACTCTTGTCAATGAAATAATCTCACTTTAAGCCTCTCTGTGTGTTTCCCAACTCAGACAGACCAGGCTACATTTCTACTGTCACGAGAATTGCAGTGTACATATGATGTATGATCTCCCACCGCTATGAAGTGACCCTTAATGTGCCGTATTACACAAAAGCATACTCTCCCCACTTATTCTTTTAACCACATCAAGATTACAAAAATTACTTACCCTTCTACTATAGTTCTGTTGGCCAAACGTATGCAGTGTTCCCACAGGACATTTGACACTGGCAAGGGAATACGTACTCTCTTGGAAACTTCATTCAGCCTACTGTTAAACTGCTCAAATTCCTACAACAGAAAAGTTTAGCTGTGAAATGAATGTTGCAAGCATTACATAACAAAATCCACTTAAAGTAATACATGTTATGCTTATTTTTTTAACCAAAACACAGGCTATAATTCTTAAGAAATTGAGTGTTAGCTGCAACCAGTAACAATATGATTTTTAGTACAATACTTAGAAATATGAAAGAAAGCAGGACAGCATTTCGTCAGTGACAAACTCATCATTAGTGACTATCTCTGTGATATGGGGGAAAAAGAGAAGAGTATTCAGGGTTAAAGCTGCCACACACTGACCTCCCAACTAAGAATGTAAGACTACAAGTCTCTTGTGTCATGTACTTCAACCTTTACCTTCTTTAGTACAAACTGCAAGGAATAAAATAACATGATCTGCAGGAAGGATCTCAAATTATGATTGATCTTGCCATTACAAGCACATTCTAGTATTCTAGAAATATGCAATATGGAGCAAAATGCTGACACTCAAGTATAGCTATAACCTCCACAACCCCCAAACTGAAGCTTAGAAACCTATGAAGAAAAGTGTAGGACATGGCTCTTCCAAGGACAAAACAACTCAGATTTGTTTGTCACAGAAGCCAAAGGGTAAAAAGGATACATAGACAAACCATTCAATCAAAGCTGCAAGAAAGACTTAGCCAAACTAGATTACTCACTGTGTAACACCTTAAACCTTCTATAGTGAAGGCCTATAGTATATATGCAAATGACCTCTTAAGTGCTACTGTTGCTTCAGCCATATGGTTTCTCAATGCCCATGACTTTTATTTTACATTTTTTATGTCTTTATGGGTACGGACCCGCGGTAGTGGTGCTGCGGTAGCATTGTCGCCTCACAGCAAGACGTTGTCGCGTTTGATTCTCAGCTAGAGCGTCTTTGTGTGGAGGCATACGTGAATGGGCGTGCCTTTGTTGAAGGTTGTGCGTCAGGGCTGGTAACTTGGCAAGTAAAAATCCACTACCAAACATTAGCGGACCAGAGTTCCGCTGTGGCAACCCCTAACCAGGATAAGCTGAAAGACAACATGTCTTTATGGGTACATTCAGGCCAATAAAGCCTCTACTGGCCTGAATGTATCCATAAAGACATAAATATATGAAAAGTAAAAAGTCATTATTGGCCTGAATGTACCCATTAATTCTTAAAAAATGAAAAGGAAAAAGTCATGGACATTAAGAAGCCATGTGGTTGCAACACTGGCATGTCTGATAGTCACTGACACATCGTAGGTGGAAGAAGTGGGAACAGTGAACACATTCATAACAAAAACAGGTCTGTAAGCTCTGACTAAAAGATTGTAGTAAGCACCGACTACGCTGCATCTCTATTATGAAGAAACAACCACTGGCCTTTCCATAAACATAGTTTTGTATGTAACCACCTCTGATATTCCAGCTGCTAGTAAACTTTTCTATTTGCAGTAACTATCACATATATCAGTAAGATACTGCTAGCTAACATACCTCTCAACCTCTTAGAGCAAGAAATGTGGAAAAGCTATAAATGAGAGTGGAACATTGGCCCAAAAATAGGGACAATTTTTAAATATTGCCTTTATAAACTTAGAAAGTTGATAGAACAGATTTTGCATTAGCACAAATTTTCTGAAGAGTATGAAGTCTGAAATTCAAATGTCTGTCATTATTTTCTAACTTTAATCTTTAATGATCTGCCACTAACTTGACAATTTTATGAAAAATGGACCACAAATAACAGCAAAAAACTGGACATTCTGTGAAAATCTGTACAGTTAAGAGACATGCTCTCTAAACAGTGAATATTTTTACAGCACTCACTCTACAATACTGAACAAATAAATATCATTAATTAATAATGCAATGCCACTCCAAAGGCATTAACACGCAGAATGGAATTTCCAGAAAGAAAAACAGGAAAAAGGTTACAAGATGTATACAAATGACCATTTTATTTTCTGACCAAAAGAAAAAGCTGAACATAAACTAGAAATTACAAAATACCACTCTTACTGTTTCAGTTTGACAATCTGTGAAGAATCAAGCAATAGATATTTGACTGTGAAACTGAAACATGAATGCACTGAGTTATAAAAATCAAAAACTAAAAATAAATGTAGGCCAGCAATAAACAGGAAATGCATAGACATATACTCCTTTGCCTTCCATACAGGTATTGCTTACATCTTCTTTAAACAG